>NW_028161771.1:0-12500 GCF_964263955.1 Coregonus lavaretus
TATTTGCAGATGATGGTGCCTTATGGAAGAGGGGAAGAAATGTGCCATACATAGTCAGGAAGGTACAGGAAGCAATTGATGAGGTAGAGCGGTGGGCATTAATGTGGGGATTCAAATAAAATAAAATACAATTGTATTGGTCACATGCGCCGAATACAACAGGTGCAGACATTACAGTGAAATGCTTACTTACAGCCCTTAACCAACAGTGCATTTATTTTTAACAAAAAAAGTAAAAATAAAACAACAACAAAAAAAAGTGTTGAGGAAAAAAAGAGCAGAAGTAAAATAAAATAACAGTAGGGAGGCTATATATACAGGGGGGTACCGGTGCAGAGTCAATGTGCGGGGGCACCGGCTAGTTGAGGTAGTTGAAGTAATATGTACATGTGAGTAGAGTTAAAGTGACTATGCATAAATAATTAAGAGAGTAGCAGCAGCGTAACAAGGATGGGGTGGGGGGGCAGTGCAAATAGTCCGGGTAGCCATGATTAGCTGTTCAGGAGTCTTATGGCTTGGGGGTAGAAGCTGTTGAGAAGTCTTTTGGACCTAGACTTGGCACTCCGGTACCGCTTGCCGTGCGGTAGCAGAGAGAACAGTCTATGACTAGGGTGGCTGGAGTCTTTGACAATTTTGAGGGCCTTCCTCTGACACCGCCTGGTATAGAGGTCCTGGATGGCAGGAAGCTTGGCCCCAGTGATGTACTGGGCCGTACGCACTACTCTCTGTAGTGCCTTGCGGTCGGAGGCCAAGCAGTTGCCATACCAGGCGGTGATGCAACCAGTCAGGATGCTCTCGATGGTGCAGCTGTAGAATTTTTTGAGGATCTGAGGACCCATGCCAAATCTTTTCAGTCTCCTGAGGGGGAATAGGCTTTGTCGTGCCCTCTTCACGACTGTCTTGGTGTTTTTGGACCATGATAGTTCGTTGGTGATGTGGACACCAAGGAACTTGAAGCTCTCAACCTGTTCCACTACAGCCCCGTCGATGAGAATGGGGGCGTGCACAGTCCTCTTTTTTTTCCTGTAGTCCACAATCATCTCCTTTGTCTTGGTCACGTTGAGGGAGAGGTTGTTGTCCTGGCACCACACGGCCAAGTCTCTGACCTCCTCCATATAGGCTGTCTCATCGTTGTCGGTGATCAGGCCTACCACTGTTGTGTCATCGGCAAACTTAATGATGGTGTTGGAGTCGTGCCTGGCCATGCAGTCATGGGTGAACAGAGAGTACAGGAGGGGACTGAGCACGCACCCCTGAGGGGCCCCCGTGTTGAGGATCAGTGTGGCAGATGTGTTGTTACCTACCCTTACCACCTGGGGGCGGCCCGTCAGGAAGTCCAGGATCCAGTTGCAGAGGGAGGTGTTTAGTCCCAGGATCCTTAGCTTAGTGATGAGCTTAGAGGGCACTATGGTGTTGAATGCTGAGCTGTAGTCAATGAATAGCATTCTCACGTAGGTGTTCCTCTTGTCCAGGTGGGAAAGGGCAGTGTGGAGTGCAATAGAGATTGCATCATCTGTGGATCTGTTGGGGTGGTATGCAAATTGGAGTGGGTCTAGGGTTTCTGGGATAATGCTGTTGATGTGAGCCATGACCAGCCTTTCAAAGCACTTCATGGCTACAGACGTCAGTGCTACGGGTCGGTAGTCATTTAGGCAGGTTATCTTAGAGTCCTTGGGCACGGGGACTATGGTGGTCTGCTTGAAACATGTTGGTATTACAGACTCAGTCAGGGACATGTTGAAAATGTCAGTGAAGACACTTGCCAGTTGGTCAGCACATGCTCGGAGTACACGTCCTGGTAATCCGTCTGGCCCTGCGGCCTTGTGAATGTTGACCTGCTTAAAAGTCTTACTCACATCGGCTACGGAGAGCGTGATCACATAGTCATCCGGAACAGCTGTTGCTCTCATGCATGCTTCAGTGTTGCTTGCCTCGAAGCGAGCATAGAAGTGGTTTAGCTCGTCTGGTAGGCTTGTGTCACTGGGCAGCTCGCGGCTGTGCTTCCCTTTGTAGTCTGTAATAGTTTTCAAGCCCTGCCACATCCGACGAGCGTCAGAGCCAGTGTAGTACGATTCAATCTTAGTCCTGTATTGACTCTTTCCCTGTTTGATGGTTCGTCGGAGGGCATAGCGGGATTTCTTATAAGCGTCCGGGTTAGAGTCCCGTTCCTTGAAAGCGGCAGCTCTACCCTTTAGCTCAGTGCGGATGTTTCCTGTAATCCATGGCTTCTGGTTGGGGTATGTACATACGGTCACTGTGGGGACGACATCATCGATGCACTTATTGATGAAGCCAGTGACTGATGTGGTGTACTCCTCAATGCTGTCTGAAGAATCCCAGAACATGTTCCAGTCTGTGCTAGCAAAACAGTCCTGTAGCTTAGCATCTGCGTCATCTGACCACTTTTTTATTAACCGAGTCACTGGTGCTTCCTGCTTTAGTTTTTGCTTATAAGCAGGAATCAGGAGGATAGAGTTATGGTCAGATTTGCCAAATGGAGGGCGAGGGAGAGCTTTGTATGCCTCCCTGTGTGTGGAGTAAAGGTGGTCTAGAGTTGTTTTTCCTCTGGTTGCACATTTAACATGCTGGTAGAAATTAGGTAGAACGGATTGAAGTCCCCGGCCACTAGGAGCGCTGCATCTGGATGAGCGTTTTCCTGTTGATTTATGGCCTTGTACAACTCATTCAGTGCAATCTTAATGCCAGCATTGGTTTGTGGTGGTAAATAGACAGCTATGAAAAATATAGATGAAAACTCTCTTGGTAAATAGTGTGGTCTACAGCTTATCATAAGATACTCTACCTCAGGCGAGCAAAACCTCGAGACTTCCTTTGTATTTGATTTTGTGCACCAGCTGTTGTTTACAAATATACACAGACCGCCACCCCTTGTCTTACCGGAGTCAGCCGTTCTATCCTGCCAATGTAGCGTATAGCCCGCTAGCTGTATGTTATCCATGTCGTCGTTCAGCCACGACTCGGTGAAACATAAGATATTACAGTTTTTAATGTCCCATTGGTAGGATAACCGTAATCTTAGGTCATCCAATTTGTTATCCAATGAATGAAGATTGGCTAATAGGATTGATGGAAGAGGCAGTTTACTCGCTCGCCGTCGGATCCTTACAAGGCACCCCGACCTACGTCCACGATATCTCCGTCTCTTCCTCACGCGAATGACGGGGATTTGGGCCTTGTCGGGTGTCTGTATGATATCCTTCGCGGCCGCCTCGTTGAAGAAAAAATCTTCGTCCAATACGAGGTGAGTAATCGCTGTCCTGATATCCAGAAGCTCTTTTTGGTTATAAGAGACGATGGCAGAAACATTATGTACAAAATAAATTACAAATAACGCGGAAAAACACACATAATAGTACAATTGGTTAGAGGGCTGTAAAACGGCAGCCATCTTCTCCGGCGCTGTTACAGGTTCTCTGTAGAGAAAACTCAAACAGTGTTCTTTACCAGGAGGAAGGTGGGAGATGAGGTATGCTTGAGGTTATATTGGAGAAACTTGGAGGGTTGGGGCCTTCAGGTTCATTGGGGTATACTTTGATACTAGACTGACCTGGGCAGAACACATTGAGAGAGTGGTGGGAAAGTGTAAGAAGGTGCTAAATGTGATGCGCTGTCTGACGGTGAAGGAGTGGGGGGCTGGGCGTTCCTCATTGAATACCATTTATGTTGCATTGATCCGATCTGTAATAGACTATGGCAGTATAGCATATGGTTCGGCAGCCCGGACCTCACTGGAAAGGCTAGATGTCATACAGGGGCAAGGACTCAGAATATGTAGTGGGGCGTTTCGAACGTCCCCAGTGGCTGCATTACAGGTGGAGATGGGGGATATGCCGTTGCAGATTAGGAGACAGCAGCTGGCAATGAATTATTGGGTCAACCTACAAGGAAATGGGGTGTCTCATCCTGCGAAAGGGATTTTACAGGCATGCTGGGAACATGAGCGAAGACCGAACACGAGCTTTGGGTGGGTGGGTAATACCCAGGCGAAGGAGATGGGACTGTATGGAAGGGAGTTTAGTCCAATTGTAGTTATTCCTGTAAATCCACCATGGCTACTCCTGCCTCCAGTAGTTGATCTAGAAGTGTTGGAAAGACTACAGAAAGATAGGGAAGGGGTTGATCCAGCTGATTTCTTTGAGAGACATCTGGAAACTGTGTATCAGGATTTTGTGGCCATTTACACAGATGGTTCAAAAGATCCATGGACAGGACGTACTGGGTCAGCATTTGTAGTGCAGGAGTGTGGGGTGGAAGTCAGGAAACGTATTACAGATCATCTGGCTGTATATACGGCGGAGCTGATGGCCATACTGTTGGCCTTGCAGTGGGTAGAGGAAGTTAAGCCAGACAGAATAGTTATTTGCTCTGATTCAAGTGCAGTGTTAATGAGTCTCCAGTCCTTTAACTCACGTAGCAGACAATACCTGCTTTATGAGGTGCTACAAACCCATGGCAGGATTAAACAGATGGGTTTTCAGATAAGATTTACTTGGTTCCAGCCCATGTGGGGGTGGGGAACGAGGCAGTAGATGAACAGGCTAAACAAGCACTTAGTAGTGGGGATGTTGATGTTGAAGTTTCAATGAGCAAGGAAGAGGCAAAAATACTGATATATACAGTGATGGTGCAGAGATGGCAGGAGCAGTGGAATAGGGATAATAAGGGAAGGCATTTATTTCAGGTACAGAGGAAAGTTGGGGAGGGAAGGACGGCAGGAAGGGACAGAAGAGAGGAGGCTATTTTTACAAGATTAAGAGTGGGACACAGCCAGTTGAATAAGACATTAAACGTGATAGGAAAGCATCCATCAGGAAAGTGTGATTATTGTCAGGAAATAGAGACTGTGGCGCATGTATTGCTACAGTGTAGCCAGTATCAGAGGGAAAGAGAGAGGATGAGATTTAGTATGAGGGAGAAGGGGATACAGGAAATTAGTTTAAAGAGTATATTGAGCAGAAAGTCATTAGATATAGTCTCAAATATTTTGTTATCTTTTTTTAAGAGAAACAGGGTTGGCAGGTAGGATTTAGTTTCTCCCTGTCTCTGTCCCACATTCCAGTACGGTAGGTGGCGGTAATGCACCATAATGTGAAGAAGTTTCATTGCCCCCTGACAGTGGATTTCCAAAGGGGGCGATGAAACTTCGGATCCCTGGATTAGCTGTTGATACCTAGCCTGCTTGCTACCACCCACATGAGGGCGAAGCTAGCGTGGCTATCCGAAATATCGTGTTATGTGGAAACCCTCAGTTAGCCTACAAACTCCCGCAGCGGCGACAATGGAAAGGCTACACTCCCAAACTATTACCCACGCCTAGTCCAACCCCCGGGAGAACAACTGGGAAGTGACAGGTAAAAAAGGCTTTTCTTTGATACCTGTATGATAACTCAAATTACTCAAGGAGAGGGAAAATATTGACAACAACATTACTCTATTGAGCGACAGAGGAGGAGGCTGAGACATGAATATGTTGCCAAATCGTGGTCTGCTCAAGTTTTTATCAACGTGAAAGGCTTTGTAGGCTATGTAGGGGAAATGGCGCACTACAGTTAAAATTCCCTTACATTCACTTTTTGCTAATCAAAATCAGTTTTCCACATTTGTTCAATGTCATCACATTGACTTTTTGGTTGGAAAGACGTGGAAACAACGTCAACCAGTTTTTGCCCACTGTGCAGCCCCTATTCATATTACCTTCTCCTAATGGCTTCTGGGTATTAGGACCAATAGGAAGACACAGTTACTAACAGCAGAGTGAAATTACCTCAGCTAACGAGGGAGACAATGTTAAAAGTTAGCCCATTGCTTCACACCCATCCAAGCTCTAACTGCATATTTCCCTATGGACGCAGAATAATACAACTAGATTATTCGAAAACACCTTGTTAAGGAAATCCTGTGGCTGCTTTGATGAAGATTTAACACTAAAGGAAGGTCTAATACATAACTGGGGAATTAATAGTACCTGGTGAAGATGTAAACCTTGGAATTCTAATTAGGTTCCGTTTCAGTTAAAGGTGCATTCTGTTAGATCTAAGTTCCCTTGTGACAACAACAAGACACAGTATAGGCCTACAAACACAGTCGACCTAAATAGGCTACAACAAACACAGAACAAAAAGAGAATGTTATTTGATTTATGCAGATTGAGTCTTTAAATGAGGAAGGGAAAGAGGGAATATAGTGTATAAGGAAAGAAAAAGAAAGGGGAGAAAGGGGTGCACAATACATATCTTGTGGGTAACAACACAGGTTCGTGTGTAACACAAAGATGCAAATGAAGGTAGGACTGTAGCAGCTCAATGTTTTTCTAACATACCCCCAAATGATTCATTGGAAAATAGTTTTCTAACCCACTAAAGGTGCAAGTAGGCCTAACTAAAAAAAGTTCTGTCAACCACAAAAATACATGCTGTATACTAAGCTACAGCTTCAAATAAAAAGCTCTACCATGCCAAAAATACATGATGTATGAGTGTGTATGTGTCTGCCTGTGTGTGTGTGTGTGTGTGTGTATGCATTAGTGTGTGTGTGTGCCTACGTGTGTGTGCCTGCTACCAACCCAAAAATACATGATGTAAGCTACAACAGTCAGCTTCATAAAATAAATCCACATCAACCCCAAAAATGGTAAGCTAAAACAGCTTGATGTAAAAAGCTGTTTCAACCCAGACATCAGACACATGCTGACTGTGTATGCCTGTGTATTCCCTACCCATTCCCTATGGGCCCTGGTCAAAAGTGGTGCACTAAATAGGGACTAGAGTACCTTTTGGGACTTAACCACGGTCAGGAGGGGGGATTGTAAAGCTGTGATATCAGCAGTATTAAATCTGCACTGGCCACTTGTCTGCACTAAAGTCCACACAGATAGACATGCTAGGAGATTAGCCCTGTTTTTTATAACCTTCAGTTAGCACAACAAGCTAACGCTTAATGCTACTGCCTAACTAGCTTATTGCTCAGCCCCAGCCTTATTCCTACCCGTTTGCCATTAGTGCTTGCATGCTAACGTTATCTCAGCCTACTTAGCACCACCTATAATAAGCATCCAGACCTTTTAGCTATCACAAGCTAAGGCCTAGATTGACCCTCGACACTTGTGCTTACCACAGGCTAACAATTAGGCACAACTCATCATCATACCCTTCATACCTATTGCCAAGCGCACAAGCTAAAGCCACCCGGGCCTCATAATAACCAATTTGCTTATCAAAAGCTAATGTATGTGGCTTAGCTAAGGAGCCTTGAGCCTTATTAGCTCCATATACATTAGTTAGTTATGACTGAGTCTCCGGTGCTATCTTGGCCATTACAGCGTGGCCATTACAGCGAGTCAGCCATTCCATTTAACCTTGTTCAAGAGTTCCTTCTGACTCATTCAGCATAGCCAATCATATCACCATCCTCAAGGGTTAACATACATGGCTCTATGGGAGTTTGTGTGTGTGTGTGTGTATGTATATGCTTGCCGGCGTGTGTGTGCCTGCCTGTGTGTGTGTGTGTGCCCACTCAGCCGACAGTGAGAAGATGCATTGCACTGTTAATGATAAAATCAATGCTGATTCATTCTCCAAATGCAAATGAGCTCATTAAACGACCTCAACTTATAGAATTACTACTGATTAGCAAGCTAAGCACTATCGCTGCCCCATGGACACAACCTTGTTAGGCTGCATTAACTATTCCTCTCGCTGTTCCTCTCCTCTCTCCCTATAGTGCTAACATGACGCTTAATTCAATTAAAGCTACTCTGAAGGAAGAAATTGAAAAGAAAGTGTAGCATTTTTGGGGCATTTGGTCAAAGAAGTAAATCCTTTTTACAGCACAGCTCAGTGCTGATAGAATCCTCTAACCCCAGCAAGCGTGAAAATATAGATAAAAGAAAGGTTAAATACTATAGACAGTTGGCTTCCCCTTTCTCCCATTATTTTCATACCTCAACCAATGCGTACAAACCTCCTCTCTGTTTCTGGTGTGTGTGTGTGTGTGTGTGTGTGTGTGTGTGTGCTGATATGATAGTCTAACACAGCGTTTCCCAAACTCAGTCCTCGGGACCCCAAGGGGTGCATGTTTCGGTTTTTGCCCTAAAAATACACAGCTGATTCAAATGATCAAAGCTTGATGATTTGTTGATTATTTGAATCAGCTGTGTAGTGCTAGGGAAAAAACCTAAACACACACCCGGGGGGCCCAGGACCGAGTAGTCTAACAACTACTGGAGGGACTGGTGTGTGTGTGTGTGTGTGTGTGTCTCTCTCTCTGATAGGCTACTCTAACAGGTACAGTAGGGATACTGGGGGTTGGTTTGGTAAGATCGAGGGGGGCATTGCGTTTGGTCTCTCCATGCTGAGTGTGCATTTGTGTTGGGAGTAATAGATCCACAGCACACGTCTGGATGCTTCTAGACAGCTTACAGATCAGCAGGGGATGATGAGGAGGGGGAGGGAAGGAGGAGGAAGGGGTGGGAATGCTTGAGGGACAACTGAGGAACAGAGCACAGCTGTTTTTAAATGAGTCGTCCCCCCATTTCCCTCTCCCCGTCTCTGCTCAGCAGTTTCCCAGCTGATAGCTCAGAGGAAGTAAATAACTATATACAGCAGTATGGAGGCTTCCCACGGACTGCTCTGCACGCACGCCGTTTGGGTCATGTGACCAGAAGTAGGCCCCTCCAATCAGGACCCCTGACAGCTGTCTCCAACGCTCTAAAGTTTAAACTACCTTCTTCTTATCTCCCTCATAACCACTGAGCTGCTCATCAGCTGCTTAGTTGAATCCGGTGTGTTAGAGCAGGGCTGGAACAAAAGCTTGCACAGCCAGTAGCATTGACCACCCTTCATTTAGTTAAAGGAGCCAATGAAAGAAAGAAAAGATCCAGGGTTTTGCACATTGTCAATTATATCAAACAAATGAAGAAACAGAGAGCGATGAACCTAGAGAATCCATTAACCTCTACGGGATCGGTGTCCCTATACCGGGACGGTTGCTGCTCAATATGCGATATGTGACTAGAACTTTCCGGGACATAGACATGTCTTATATGGGCAGAAAGCTTAACTTCTTGTTAATCTAACTGCAGTGTCCAATTTACAGTAGCTATTACAGCAAAAAAATACCATGCTATTGTTTGAGGATAGTGCACAACAACAAAACACTTTTGTCACGGCAACTGGTTTGATACATTCACCTCTGAAGGTAAATAATGTACTTACATTCAGTAATCGTGGTCTGATTTGTCATCCTGAGGGTTCCAGAGATAAAATGTAGCATAGTTTTGTTTGATAAAATCCATTTTTTTAAATTCAGATGTAGGAACTGGGTTCTACAGTTTGACCCCCTGCTGTCTCTGGCTCCACTGGCAGTTAGATTTGGGTATGTCATTTTAGGCCAAAATTGGGGAAAAAAGGGGTACAATCCTTAAGAGGTCAGGTGATGAACCTAGATAATCGATTAACAGGTGATGAACCTAGAGAATCCATTAACAGGTGATGAACCTAGAGAATCCATTAACAGGTGATGAACCTAGAGAATCCATTAAGAGGTGATGAACCTAGAGAATCCATTAACAGGTGATGAACCTAGAGAATCCTTTAACAGGTGATCAAGTCCTATCCTGTTCTTCTAACAAGGCTTCCATTTCCAGAAGTGCAAAAGTGGCAGGAGGATGTGTCAACCTATTCATTTTGCCACAAACAAACAAACAAACAAAGAGAAGTAAAGTTTATTTGTGCTAACGAGCGGTGTGATAATTGTCTGGGTGTAGAGAGATTTGATAGTGCGAAAAGTCTAAGCTCGGGGCATTGCAGTACTGAATACTTCTATTCATGGATGCTAATCAACAGTTCGAAAAAAGCAAAAGGTTTATTTTCAAAAACAGGGGGCTGGCAAACGACAGGTCAAGGGCAGTATGAAAAAAAAATGAAAAAAGTATGCACTCACTAACTGTAAGTCGCTCTGGATAAGAGCGTCTGCTAAATAACTAAAAAATGTAAGGGCAGGCAGAGGTCAGTAATACAGAGCAGAGTCCGAAAGGTACAGAAATGGCAGGCAGGCTCAGGGTCGGGGCAGGCAGAGGTCAGTAATCCAGAACAGTGTCACAAGGTACAGAACGGCAGGCAGGGTCAGGGCAGGCAGAATGGTCAAAACCCGGAAAAACTGGAAAACAGGGACTGGCACAAACCAGGAGTACGGGAAAACCGCAGGAAAGCTTGACAAGACGAACTGGCAACAGATAATGGGGAGAAATAGGAGACACCTGGTGGGGGTGGAGACAAGCACAAGACAGGTGAAACAGATCAGGGTGTGACAAGCTCCTCCTACAAGATGAATCATAGTTAAGTCATTGTTGAAAATAATTGTAGTGGTATTATAACTGTAACATTTTTAATATTGCTACAGTATTTTAGCCAAACTCAGTGAACATATTATACTGCCTTTTCCTGTGGCTTAAAACACTTTCCATTTATATAATTTATATATTTAGTATACTGTATGAACCCATGGGGATGCTACACATGGTTAGTGCATTAGGTGAGTTCCCCCACCTACAATGTGAAGCCTTTTCAGCACTGTTAGGGAAAATAACTATTTAATTCCACTATGTTGTTATTTGTTATCTTTATGTGCAGTATTATTAGAATCAGCAGCAGTAGCAGTAATAACTGTTGTGGGGGAATAATCTCCTACTTGGCTGTTCTTGACTGTATCTGAACGCTGTCAGAGGGCCCTTAGAGCATGGACCATGATGGGCCAAGTCACACACACATGCGTGCGGGGACACACACACACACACACACACATACACACACACACACAACTGACTCGTGCCTGAGCACACACTCACACACAACCAATGATGGGCCTTGCTTTTTGTTTTCAATACATTTCTATCAGATTCACTCGGGGGAGAGAGGGCAAGAGTGGGGGAAGAGATGCTTGCAGGATGGACTCTTTTTTTGTCTCTCTCTCTCTCTTTCTTTTTAAGTAATCTCAATGTCATAGAAAGAAATGCCATCTACCCACAGATGTCCTCACCACCCACTTACATAGACTACGTCCCTTTCCCTCTCTCCCACCTTCACCCCCTCCCTCCCTCCCTCCCTCCCCTAGACCTCTGGCATTAGACCCAACCCAGATCCTAGCGACTGTATTGGATAGTGAAAATGAATTCAGGGACAGTGTGTATTTCTTTGAAAAATACCGTTTATTTTGACATGTGTCTGCAGCATTACAATTTCTCCAGCTCAAAACATACACATCCGGAAGAAATGTTATTCTCACTATATGAGGGTGAGATTCTAAAACAACAGCAATACGTCTGTGAGAGAGCATGTGCTGCGTACACTCTGTCTACGGTATAGCGAACGTCTCTGGAGGAACCCTGAGGAATGTCTAATGAGGAAAGATGAAGACTCATTAGGGATAGACTAAACATCCACTCAAAGAGTAATGTAATAATGGCCCTGTGATAATAGTATGAAACTGTTCCCTTGTCTCCTTCACTTCATGGCCTCCTTGTTTTGTTCATTTTGGGTGCGTCCAAAATGGCACCTTATTTCCTATGTAGTGCACTAATGTTGTCCAGAGCCCTCTGTTTCTCTTAAATGAATTTATAACTGAGTGGGCTAAACATTCACATCCAATTTCCCCAAAACACACAGGCTGAGACTCTATGTCTGTCAAGTGGGCAACACTCCTACATGATAACTTCAATTAGTCTCAAGTAGAGAGGTAAGACGTGACAAAACACTGTCAAACACTCCCACCAGTCTCTCACACACACACACACACACACACACACACACACACACACACACACCACCGAACAAGTCTGCCAGGAATAGACAAAGAGAAATTACACATCCATCACACAAAACTACGCCGTGAAAGAGAAGGAGGGACAGATGGAAGGAGGAGGAGAGAAAAAAAACAATAATTAAGTAAATGATGCCGTGTCTGATTTGCATGATCTCAATGAATGTGTCCATGTAGTAGAGCCAGACAGACACACTGCAGAAATCACATCAGCTGTCTGTGGATTCCTCCAGTCTCACAGGACTGGCACCAAAACTACCTCTAGATCCCAACTAGCACAACATTCACTTTATAGTGCACTACATTTGACCTGGGCCCATAGGGTTCTGTGTAGGGAATAGGATGTCATTTAGGACACACATTACCACTGTCTGTATACAGGAGTGTACCATGGTGAATGTCTGCATACAGGAGTGTACCATGGTGAATGTCTGCATACAGGAGTGGACCATGGTGAATGTCTGCATACAGGAGTGGACCATGGTGAATGTCTGTATACAGGAGTGGACCATGGTGAATGTCTGCATACAGGAGTGTACCATGGTGAATGTCTGCATACAGGAGTGTACCATGGTGAATGTCTGGCTGACAGGAGTGTACCATGGTGAATGTCTGCATACAGGAGTGTACCATGGTGAATGTCTGTATACAGGAGTGTACCATGG
>NW_028161771.1:15000-19710 GCF_964263955.1 Coregonus lavaretus
CAAGTCCTGCCACAACATCTCAATTGTGATTGGGTCTGGACTTTGACGAGGCCATTCCAAAACTTCCAATTTGTTGCTTTTTAGCAATTTTCATGTAGAATTGATTGTGTGTTTTGGATCATTGTCTTGCTGCATGACCCAGCTGCGCTTCAGCTTCAGTTCACATACAGATGGTCTGACATTCTCCTGTATAATTCTCAGATACAGAGCAGAATTCATAGTTCCTTCTATTAAGGCAAGTCGTCCAGGTCCTGAGGCAGCAAAGCATCCCCAAACCATCACACCACCACCACCATGCTTGACCTTTGGTATGATGTTCTTACTGTGGAATGCAGAGTTTGGATTTCGCCAGGCATAATGGGACCCATCTCGTCCAAAAAGTTGACTCAAGTTTGCCAAAAAGCACCTGGATGATCATCAAGACTCTTGGAAGAACGTTCTATGGACAGATGATTCAAAAGTATAACTTTTTGGACGACATGGTTCCAGTAATGCCTGGCGAAAACCAAACTCTGCATTCCACAGTAAGAACATCATACCAAAGGTGTGTGTGTGTATCTTGCTGAGTGTGTGATTGCATGCCTTACTGTGTGTGTGGCTTGGTTTAGTGGATCTACCCTCATGGAAATTGACCAATTTTCTCAGTGAGATGTCTTGTGAATGCTGTGTTTTGTGTGTGTTTGTGTGTTTGTGTACAGTTGAAGTCGGAAGTTTACATACACCTTAGCCAAATACATTTAAACTCAGTTTTTCACAATTCCTGACATTTAATCCTAGTAAAAATTCCCAGTCTTAGGTCAGTTAGGATCAACACTTTATTTT
Source organism: Coregonus lavaretus (assembly GCF_964263955.1). Lineage (NCBI taxonomy): Eukaryota > Metazoa > Chordata > Actinopteri > Salmoniformes > Salmonidae > Coregonus > Coregonus lavaretus. The sequence goes on from NW_028161771.1 coordinate 15,823, forward strand.
AAGAATGTGATTTTATTTCATTCATCACATTCCCAGTGGGTCAGAAGTTTACATACACTCATTTTGTATTTGGTAGCATTGCCTTTAAATTGTTTAACTTGGGTCAAACGTTTCGGGTAGCCTTCCACAAGCTTCCCACAATAAGTTGGGTGAATTTTGGCCCATTCCTCCTGACAGAGCTGGTGTAACTGAGTCAGGTTTGTAGGCCTCCTTGCTCGCACACGCTTTTTCCTCCAAACATAACGATGGTCATTATGGCCAAACAGTTCTATTTTTGTTTCATCAGACCAGAGGACATTTCTCCAAAAAGTATGATCTTTGTCCCCAAATGCAGTTGCAAACCGTAGTCTGGCTTTTCTATGGCGGTTTTAGAGCAGTGGCTTCTTCCTTGCTGAGCAGCCTTTCAGGTTATGTCGATATAGAACTCTTTTTACTATGGAAATAGATAATTTTGTACCGGTTTGCTCCAGCATCTTCACAAGGTCCTTTGCTGTTGTTCTGGGATTGATTTGCACTTTTCGCACCAAAGTACGTTCATCTCTAGGAGACAGAACGCGTCTCCTTCCTGAGCGGTATGACGGCTGCGTGGTCCCATGGTGTTTATACTTGCGTACTATTGTTTGTACAGATGAACATGGTACCTTCAGGCGTTTGGAAATTGCTCCCAAGGATGAACCAGACTTGTGGAGGTCTACCATTTTTTTTCTGAGGTCTTGGCTGATTTCTTTGGATTTTCCCATGACGTCAAGCAAAGAGGCACTGAGTTTGAAGGTAGGCCTTGAAATACATCCACAGGTACACCTCCAATTGACACAAATGATGTCAATTAGCCTATCAGAAGCTTCTAAAGCCATGACATCATTTTTTTGAATTTTCCAAACTGTTTAAAGGCACAGTCAACTTAGTGTATGTAAACTTCTGACCCACTGGAATTGTGATACAGTGAATTATAAGTGAAATAATCTGTCTGTAAACAATTGTTGGAAAAATTACTTGTGTCCTACCTAAATTGCCAAAACTACAGTTTGTTAACAAGAAATTTGTGGAGTGGTTGAAAAACGAATTTTAATGACTCCAACCTAAGTGTATGTAAACTTCCGACTTCAACTGTATGTGTGTGTGTGTGTGTGCGCGCACATGTGTGTTTGTGTGTGTGTGTGTGTGAGAGACTGCTCAAAGAGAAAAGATGGAGATTGCAGAGAGTTACTGCTTGGTTATGAAATGGTGTGTCTCCTTCCATCAATCACTCTACAGACAGACATCTGACTGGCTAATAGACACATTAGGTGTGTTCTTTTTCTTTCCATCCTCTACAAAAATAAAAAAACAATGTTAGGAAAATCCAAACAGTTTCTGCTAATCTAGCATGGCAACGTCATTAAAACCCAACATCAGCCAATCATCATCATTATAATCTAACACCAACCGATCAACATAATTAGAACCCAACTCCAACCAATCAACATCATTAGAACCCCAACAGCCAATCAAGGTTCCCTGACTGTGACAGATGGGTGTCGACCTCGCTGTGTGAGTTTTACCCACCATTCCATGACAGTCACTCCTACGCCACAAGAAATTACCATCATCATTCTCTACCACGGAAAATCACAAAAAACTGGAAAAAATCACAACAAATAGCAATATATTTTAATTCATTTGAAGTGTGCAATCTGCCAGAGACACAATGAACACTCAGACAATCAATTTTTTCCTTTTTTTATTTTCTCCTGTCTCCCTTTAATACATTTGGAAATGGAGTTAGAAAGATTGATTTGGTACACAGGCGCTACGGGCCAAAAAAAACATTAAATGAAAATGCAAATGAAGGTGTTTTGTGTTGCGTTGTATTGTGTTGTTTTTAATGTGTTGTGTGTGATGATGTCCCTCGAGTGAAGTTGTGTGTGATGTTGTTCAGTGAGTGAAGTTGTGCTCTCAGGTCTTATGCAATTTAGTTGAGAGAGAGAGAGAGAGAGAGAGAGAGAGATAGAGAGAGAGAGAGAGAGAGAGAGAGAGAGAGAGAGAGAGAGAGAGAGAGAGAGAGAGAGAGAGAGAGAGAGAGAGAGAGAGAGAGAGAGAGAGAGAGAGAGAGAGAGAGAGAGAGAGAGAGAGAGAGAGATCGATCAGAAGCAGCCTCAGTCAGAGCTCCTCGTTGGGGATCCTGCTGGTAGGGGAAAGGAGGGGACTGGAAAACTAAACTAGCCCTGGCATTTAACATCAGTCATAGCTTGCCCAGTACACATGTAAGAGTCCCAAAGTGTATTACCCAGTGCAAATAGCTGTGTGTGTGTGAGAGCAGGGTCTGTGACCTATATAGGAAACTGGCAAAGAGAGCAGCAAAGGAACATACAAATACCTCAAAGGGTTCCTTTGAATCCATCGCCACACACATACACACACACCGCTGTCTGAGGTCCTGGTTTGAAATGTGTCTCACATGGCTGAGTACGCAGGCGGAGGAAGTAAATCAGTAAAATCATATTACAGTTTTTTTTCAATTGCTAACATGCATTGGTCAAAACTGAAGTCACATTGTCAAAACTCTTCACACAGTCAGCGAAACAGAAGTGTATGTGGACCAAACTTTGAATCATTTTTCATTGCTTTCACACAAAATGCATTCAATGACCACATTCTCCGAAATCCATGAACTCTTTTTTATCATTCATACTCCACCACCTGCAAAACTATATATTTGCAGCAATGCTAACACACTGTCTCCAAAGCTGTTAAAAACACATTAAAAACAGAATGATGGCAAATTTCGTGCATTTCTGCAGTAACCAGACTGAAACATATAGAAAATCTCAGCAGAATATTTAATCATTCCAAACACAGCTAATTGCAATTTCACCTGAAAGCTTACCCAAGTGTCCTGTTTTTAGTCTCGTTACCAAACAGACAAAAGAGGAAGGCTTCGGAATGATTTAGTTCGGAAACATGGATCAAGGAAGACAGGTTGGTGGGGAAAGAAGAGTGGCAGGGAGAGGGAGAATGCGTGGAGGACAAAGGAGAGGAAGACCAAGAGCGGTGGTCTCTGATGAGATAAGGGCCACAATTATTGACCATGTTGTAAACCATGGTCTCGCTTTGAGAGAGGCCGGTTTAAGGGTGCAACCAAATCTGCTGTGTTCAACAGTTGCATAGTACGAATTCTCCGGCAAAACAACAGGTGAGATGTGTATCCTTCAATGATAATTGAACTACATATTACTGTACAATACAGTGTTCACATTTTTACATGTACTGACATTATGAAATATATTGATTGTTTTGTGTTTTTCAGTAGGATCCAAAGGTTGCCTCCCACAGGAGGGAGAGACAGAATATTATCAGATGCGCATTAAATTGCCATTGTTGACATGGTAATTGGCAACAATGCAATAAAACTGCGGGAAATTCGGGACAGAGTGCTGGCAGACAATATCACTTTTGGCGAATGTGAATACGGTCAGCAAAACAACAATTGCCAGAGTCCCAGTGTCCTAGAGAAACATAAAATAAGGATGAAGCAGTTGTACACTGTACCCTTTGAGAGAAACAGTGAACGTGTGAAAGAACTCCGGTATCAATATGTCCAGGTAAGATGTCTGTTCAACAATGTGTGCAGCACTGTCCAATGATGGTTTGCTGTTACACAAACCACTCATTGGCCCCTACAATACAGAGAGGCTCATTTATTTGCTGGATGACCTGCATAATCGACTTGTGCCAGCGGAGGAGAGAGGGGCAAGAAACTCCCCTACCTTCGTTGTTGTGTGGGATAATGTGGCATTCCACCACTCTGCTGCAGTCACAGACTGGTTTGCTGCACATCCCAGGATGTCAGTACTATTCCTGCCTCCATACTCCCCCTTCCTAAACCCCATAGAGGAGTTTTTCTCTGCG
>NW_028161770.1:0-7500 GCF_964263955.1 Coregonus lavaretus
AATTGTCATTTTAAAAAATTTACTGTCCACACAACGTGGCAGTAGCACCTAACGACCTCGTCTTTTGTAATGACTACAGGTACAATTAAATACTTTTCTAAGACAAAAGTCAGGGCTTAGATTTTCAGTTCAACCATAACTGGAGTTATTCCTGTATCCACACAAACTCTGTGAACAGGGGTCTGTTCCAGAAAGCTGGATCAATGAGTTAACCAGCTAACTGTCCAAAATTGCCTGAAATAACTTCATAGTTTTGAGAAATATGGACTACAACAACCAATTAAAAAAAAAAGGCCTTCTTAATCAACCAGAACATCAATAGTGTCACGTCTCCTCCCGTTGCTCCCCTCCTGTGCTCTGATTCGCCGGTCTACTGAGCGCACCACCTCGGCAACACCGGAATGGAAACCCAACGCACCCTAATTACCTCATCACCACCCCTATATAGCCCTGGACTGTTCAGTGTGATGTTGTGTGTGATTGTTAGTGTCATGTCGTGTACTCGCTCTTTGTTGTTCTCTTGCTCAGTGTTCAGTAAACCTTTACATTGTTAATTCCTGTGTCTGCGTCCTGCCTCTTCGTATCCTCAGTACTCGTCACAAATAATTATATGTGGCTGTTAATCAAAGTTAACTGGCTAAATTAATAATCCTGCTTTCTGGAATACCCCACTGGCTTGGTGCAGTGCAGACACAAAGCCTGCCCGATGGCAGTTTGCATTCTCCATAGGACCTAGGACACAAACAGGATTAGACTATCACTTGGCAACGAACAGAGCTGCAGTCATATGACTAGGAGTGATCCTCAAGGCAGAAGAATGATGAGGAAAATAGGCCTGCCATTTTGAGGGCCATGTTCTAATATAATATAACGTTCATTAGATGTGTTGAGAGCAGAAAGGTACTGCATTGAAACCCACAAGCACAGCAATTAACATCAGTCATTGGACAAATATGATTGTTTTCCTATGACATGATTGGGTGCTGTGTGTCCTTGTGTTTGTGCTTCTGCTACATTCTATTGGACAGACACAGAACAAGGGTGTGGGCCAATCATCTAGATCCAAAGACAGGTCCTATTGGCCTATCATTACATTATCAAAGTCAACCTATATGATTTTAAAACATCAGTGAAGTCCCCAGCTTCTTCATTACTGCTTAAAAGGTATTCTCAGAAAAATAGATACAATTGCTTTGAAGTGCACTTTGCAGACATGGCTAGTAATCAATCAATCATTTCAGTATACATGCTGTTCTTTTTACCTGAGATCAATCAATAAACTGGGAAAGTGACAATGTCCTAAGTTTGCCTTCAGAGTGGCTCTATGAGGCGTGTGACGTTTCCCTGATTGATCTCAGGTAAAAAGACACTGCATGCATACTGAGATTATTGATTGATTACATTTACATTTTAGTCACATCTGCAATGCTGCAAAGTGCACTTCAAAGCAATTTTATCGATTTCCGAGAAGACTGGGATTAGACCTCACTTCATCTCACAATAGCCTACAAGCAGCCCTTGTATCAATGCTGTGGTGCTTTATGTAGATGTTATGCTAACTCCTGAGTGGCGCAGTGGTCTAAGGCACTGCATCGCAGTGCTAACTGTGCCACTAGAGATCCTGGTTCGAATCCAGGCTCTGTCGCAGCTGGCCGCGACCGGGAGACTCATGGGCGGCGCACAATTGGCCCAGTGTCGTCCAGGGTAGGGGAGGGAATGGCCGGCAGGGATGTAGCTCAGTTGATAGAGCATGGTGTTTGCAAAGTCAGGGTTGTGGATTCGATTCCCACGGGGGGCCAGTATAAAAAAAATATATATATATATGTATTCACTAACTGTAAGTCGCTCTGGATAAGAGCGTCTGCTAAATGACTTAAATGTTATTTATCTCTCTGCTATTGCTCTGATGGAATGCTAGCCTAACCCTAGCGGGGTCACGTTAGAGAAGGCAGGTAGAGACAGATACTCACTCAGGACAGGCGGTGTAGAAAGACAACAGATATACGTTTCTCGAATAATGTCGGTTTACTGACAGATGTGGTGGTGCTCTTGCTCCAGTGTCACGGCGAGATCAGAGCTAATGCGAGTGCACACCATATACACCAGATTAACCGGGGCCTAAAACACCCGGAAAGGGAGTATTCAAACACACAACATACTGTAACAATGGCCTGGGAAAGTAATGACGTGAGTTAGAACCAAAAACTTAGATCATCTTTGAAAGGCGCAATGCTCGTTTACCATTAAAAACATTATTTTATTTAAGCAACTATTAAAAGCTTGCCGTTTCGGCCTTCAATGGCCTTCATCAGAACCTGTTTATTTATCAGCACCTGTTCTGATGAAGGCCATTGATGAAGGCCGAAATGTCAAGCTTTAAATAGTTGCTTGAATAAACTAATGTTTTTAATAGTGAGCAAAAGCATTGCGCCTTTTCCTTTTCAAACATTTAATTAGAACCAACAACTCACACCTAAAACGGTGGAATCGTCTCAATTACTTGGATACTTATGTATTGCAGGTTACTTGTTACCATCGAAATAATAATAAAACATTGGTGAAAAACATATGCCTTTTTACACATAAATAACAAGCAAAGTAAGGACCTGTATGACCGCACTGTAGATTTGCTACGATACTATATCACTGAATAAAACAAGCAACCATCTGTAGCACAAGTATTGGTAATATCGCTTCCCTTAAAACGCTCAGAATTACACCACTAATATTTACAATTTATGTCAGTGACATCTAAGCATGAAACCGTAGTGCATAGTGCCATGGCTACAGTTGATAGAGCATGGCGTTTGCAACGCCAGGGTTGTGGGTTCGATTCCCACGGGGGGCCAGTATATAAAAAAATAAAATAATAATAATAATATGTATTCACTAACTGTAAGTCGCTCTGGATAAGAGCGTCTGCTAAATGACTAAAATGTAAATGTAATGGCCTATCCGATTGATCCTGGCTCTTAAAGACACAGTGTCACCTAGTGGGGACATATGGAAGGACAGGGATCCCCTGCCTAGAACGAGATGGAGAACAGATTACAGGCCTTGGCCAATGCTCTTTGAGAAACAAAGGGACTCACTACTAGTACGTAATATAACTCTTGGTGAAACATGTAAACAGGTAATAAATAAGTACAAGTGATTGAGACTAATAACCCTGTAATAACTATACCAAAAACATCTAATTAAAAAGACACAGATGTTAATGGAAACAAAGCACTACGGTTAAGACATTAGAGCAACGCAGAAGTAATATAGTCCTCTAGTACTTTCTGCTTTTCTTTGCAAAAAATGTTGTTCTTCTTCAGATGTGCCATCTCGCTCTCAAGCGATCGTATTTTACCCATGGTGCTTTCCTCTCTCCTATCCAACTCCATGATCTTGGTGTGGAGGCTGGCGATCTTACTCCACAGCTGTTCCTTGTCCGTGTCCTGTTTGGAGTAGGAGTGCTCGTACACCGAGATGTGTTCCCCCTCCCCGGGGCCCTCCTCCCCGTCTCCGACCCCCTCCTCCCTCCGTAGCTCCAGAGGGAAGATCCTAAACGTCTGACCGAGGACCGCCTGGAGGGCGTCCACTGTGGCTTCACATTCCGAGAAATGGCCGACAGGGCCGACGGATTCACAGCAGAGCACAGTCACCGTGGAGTCCAGTGTATCCAGCTGCTGCAGTGTCTGTGTCTCAGCAGACAGGTTCAAGCAAGAGGCTGTCAGTATCCCACCACTGTCTCCAGGCAGTTCTCCGGTCACCTCACACACTGCAGCCTGGGTCTCTGAGAGCATCACCTCCCCCAGGACCATTTCACTAGGAGTAGAGGCCTCTGCGTCTGAAACAAGCTGTCTTTCATATAGCAGGGTAGTGACCGTAGATTCACTGGCATCCTCAGGGTTAGGGACAGGAGGGACACTCACCACGACTGGTTTCACTCTGACTCTCCTTCTCAGAATCAGAGGTTTATTCTTGCCAGGAGGGGAGGGGGAGCGGATGAGTTCAATGTTGGCGTCGCATATCCTGGTTTTGGGCTTGGTGTTCTTCTTACTAGTGGAAACTGTTTTCTCTTCATCCTGAGGGGAAAGAGTGATGGTAAACACGAACAGAAATCATGCTATCATATTATAGCCATGTATAGTGTGTATAGTGTGTTAATTTCTTTATTTTGGGGATTTGTGTGTATTCCTTTGTATTATTAGGTATACTGCATTGTTGGATCTAGAAATAAAAGCATTTCGCTGCAAAATATGTGTACGCGACCAATACAATCTGATTTGATGTTGCACTTGCAATTTAACGAATTCCAGGGCTGGGGTCAATTCAAATTCAAGGCAGTCAATTCAGGTAAACTTAAAAAGCAATTCAAGATGTGAAAAAACAGCATCTATTTTCAATGACTTCTCAATAAACTGAGGAGTAGAAGCTATTTATTTCAGAAGTTTTTCCATTGTTGAATTTTAAATTAAAATAAATTCCTGAATCGACTGCCTTAAAATCGAATTGACCCCAGCCCTGATGAATTCCAAAGAAAATATCCTAACACAATGCTTTGTCCACTGCAATGACGATCAGTGTAAAGTGCATGATCAACCCAATGTGAAACTCTAATATCAGTCACTATTCCAGAAATGTGCATTAAGACTTCTGCTAGTTTTGTTGTTGGGTGTCATAGAAGTGGTGTGTGTCTACTGACGTCATGTCTGTGAGGGAAGACGGTAGGGATGGCAGTGTGTTTCAGGTATCGGATCCCCCATCGCAGGTCAAAGCAGTCCTCAGTGAAATGTTCACTACACAGGTACTGGTGTCTGCTGGGGGTCCACTCCTCTCGCTTCATGTTGTCTACCCATATCTGCAGCCTGGCCTCATCTTGCAAGGGGAACCTGTGGGGAGACAACAGGAATATGTTGGTAACATAGCTACATTTGTTGACATGCCCTAATTAGATTTGTCAGCCCCATCCAAATTCACAAGATTACATAAAAAGCATTGCTTCCATACTAGTGTTTGTGTTTTTCTATGACAGCTAACTATTTGTTTTGAGAGCACTGCTGGATACACAACGCTAGCGAGTAGCCAATATGATCATGCTAGTTAAGCTAGCTAGCAGTAGGACTGTATATGTACATATTGAAACGTGATGGGAAAATAGTATATAACCTACGGGTAAAAGCTTAGTCTCTTGTTTTCTTTAGAGGGTGTTCCGCCACGGTTTTTGCACAGTTTTACAGCACAGTAACGGGGCATATTTCACCTGAAAATACATGAAACGTTTGTACACGGAAGTCTTTCTGTCTTCCTCTCCTGTATGGCTGCGGCACAGAAGAGAGTTGCTGCGGCACGTGAGTTGTGGCTCACACTATCCAAACTACCCTGCCCTCTAGCGCTTGGCGGTGGAACTGTATCTTTCCCACCAAACGGAGCCATATACTGCATTTAGATGTTACAGTTTTTCCCAATTGCTAAAACACAATTTTGCAAACTAGGCAGGTTTTATCAAAATACTTAACACCATTCACAACACCACACACCCAAACTGCAAAATACCTCATATATCCTGCAAAATGAAGCACTGCAACCAAAACTACATATAACATTATCAAAATCAAACGTTTGCACGAAATGGCACACACTTCATTCATATTACCAGATTTTTGTCTAACCAACTACACACTGTTGGGCATAATGAAAAGCACACTCATCTTTAGTATGCTTTGCCATAATACTAAAATAGTTCAAATTGTAGAAAATTCTTCAGATTGTTCACATGCACAGAAATATTTGCAGAAACACACACATGCTGTTGAAACTTTTTTTTTTTTTTCACCAAACAACTCAGTGCAACATATGCACAGCAGATATATTTACATTGGACTGAACAAAAATATGCTCACAAAAAACAGTAAACTGAAAAAGAAAATTGCAGAAGAAATGTGCAGAAAAAATATATAGAAAAAGAAAAGAGGCAAGAAAAATAATTAGGCAGCATCTTGCCGCACAGCTGGGTCTGGCCACAACGCCTCGTCCACATCACAGGCAATATCTTCCCTTGCCAGACATCGAGGGAAGAAGCGCCTTGAGTGCCTTATCCATCCCCCAGCAAACCAGTTTTGGACTGGGGCTGCACGATGAAAGCTCACGTTGTCCCATACTACAACGTACCGAGTTCTTTGATGGTCTGCATCATTCATACTCTCTGGTGGTATGAGAATGTTGTGGAATCTGTCCAGAAATGTGAGGATATGGGCTGTGTTGTATGGTCCAAGGTTGGCATGACGGTGGAGGACCCCATGCGTATTGGAGATGGCAGCGCACATTGTGATGTTCCCACCACGTTGGCCAGGAACATCTATAATGGCTCTGTGGCCAATGATGTTTCTCCACCTTCTTCTGGTCTTTGCTAGGTTGAACCCAGCCTCATCTATAAAGATGACCTCATGTGGGATTGCATGAGCATCCATTTCCAGTACTCCCTGAAAACAAAGAACAAAAGCAGTCAATATGGTGTTATCCAGTACACTGGGAAACAATGTTGCGTGTAGTGTACCGCAGTCAATATTGTACTTACATCCACATATGCTCGTCTGACCTCTTTGTTTCTTTGAGAGTTTCTCTCAAACGGCACCTTATAAAGTTGTTTCATTCTGATTTGGTTTTGCTTGAGAATGCGAGCCAATGTGGACAGACTGACTCATTGAATGTTGTTGAATATGGTGATGTCTTGGATGATGTGGCTTTGAATTTCTTGTAATCTGATTTCATTATTTTCCAAAACCAAGTTTACAATGGCAGCTTCCTGTACCCCGGTGAACATTTGGCCCCTTCCTCCACCATGGTTGCGTCTCTCAGTCCTTTAGAAAAACAAAAAAACAAAAATATAGGGCTTGGACAATGCAGCCTAAAGATATTTCCCCCACATTAGAGTAAATTGTACAGGAAACTTGTGCAGTTAGTGTATGACATCAGCCATTCATGAAGTAAACAGGTGTCACCCAACTGATACACTATGGCATGGGGTGTACTACATAGTGTGAAATAAATGTTGGTTACATACCTGTACTCCAGTCTAAATGTCCGGATGACACAGGCGACAGTAAAACGGCTCAAGTTGGGCTACACTCTCTGTCCAGCCTCTCGCATTGTCAGCCCATGGTTGATGACATGATCAACTAAGGTTGCTCTGATTTCATTTGAAAGTTGTTGTCTTCTTTGGCCATGAACTCCTCTACCAGCTCTACCCCTACCTCTCACTCTTCCTCCCCCTCTCATTCTCCCCCTCCCTCTTCCTCTTCCTCTTCCTCTCTCTGCAACGTCTTCCATTGTTGTGGTAAAACAAAAGGCGCTCACCTGTGGTCTTTTCATAGTGCTTACTTCCTGATTTAAGTGGTAACAATTAACCATTGAGGTGTTTGGCCAGGTGGCACATGGTGGCCTATTAGCTCATGTAGTGTCATTTTGAATGGCAGTGTTTTGAAATGGCAAACATGTGACTTTATGTCAGAT
>NW_028161770.1:12500-62384 GCF_964263955.1 Coregonus lavaretus
TAAAGTGGTTATCCCACTGGCTATAAGGTGAATGCACCAATTTGTAAGTCGCTCTGGATAAGAGCGTCTGCTAAATGACGTAAATGTAAATGTTGTATGTCTCAGTCTGTGTTGGAGGGGGCAGCATGGTTGTATGTCTCAGTCTGTGTTGGAGGGGGCAGGCATGGTTGTATGTCTCAGTCTGTGTTGGTGGGGGCAGCATGGTTGTATGTCTCAGTCTGTGTTGGAGGGGGCAGCATGGCTGTATGTTTCAGTCTGTGTTGGTGGGGGCAGGCATGGCTGTATGTCTCCTGAGCTGTTTTTGCTGTTTCTTTGTGCTCCTCTCCTCCTCCTCTGTACACCGCTCTGGCAGAGCTGCCGCCAGGTGGAACGGTTGGCAGCAGCGTCCTCTAGGTCAGTGGGTTTGATGTTGCACTTCTTCAGTGACGTTTTCAGCTGGTCCTTGTAGCGCTTCATCTGTCCCCCTGCAGACCGCCGGCCAACATGTAGCTGGCCATACAGGATCTTCCGCAGCAAGCGCTCCTGAGACATTCTAATGACGTGCCCAAGCCAGCGCAGTTGGTGTCAGGTGACCATGGCCTCCATACTCTTGCAGTTGGTCTTAGCAAGTATTTCTGTATGGGGCACGCGGTCGCACCAGGTGATTCCCAGGATGCACTGCAGGCATCTTATGTGGAATCGCTCGAGCTGCTTGTTGTGGTGACTGTAAGTGACTCAGGCTTCACCGCTGTAAAGAAGTGTGGTGATGCAGACAGCTTGATAGAACAGCTGTAAAGAAGTGTGGTGATGCAGACAGCTTGATAGAACAGCTGTAAAGAAGTGTGGTGATGCAGACGGCTTGATAGAACAGCTGTAAAGAAGTGTGGTGATGCAGACGGCTTGATAGAACAGCTGTAAAGAAGTGTGGCGATGCAGACGGCTTGATAGAACAGCTGTAAAGAAGTGTGGTGATGCAGACGGCTTGATAGAACAGCCGTAAAGAAGTGTGGTGATGCAGACGGCTTGATAGAACAGCTGTAAAGAAGTGTGGTGATGCAGACGGCTTGATAGAACAGCTGTAAAGAAGTGTGGTGATGCAGACAGCTTGATAGAACAGCTGTAAAGAAGTGTGGTGATGCAGACGGCTTGATAGAACAGCTGTAAAGAAGTGTGGTGATGCAGACGGCTTGATAGAACAGCTGTAAAGAAGTGTGGTGATGCAGACAGCTTGATAGAACAGCCGTAAAGAAGTGTGGTGATGCAGATGGCTTGATAGAACAGCTATAAAGAAGTGTGGTGATGCAGACGGCTTGATAGAACAGCTGTAAAGAAGTGTGGTGATGCAGACGGCTTGATAGAACAGCTGTAAAGAAGTGTGGTGATGCAGACGGCTTGATAGAACAGCTGTAAAGAAGTGTGGTGATGCAGACGGCTTGATAGAACAGCCGTAAAGAAGTGTGGTGATGCAGACGGCTTGATAGAACAGCTGTAAAGAAGTGTGGTGATGCAGACGGCTTGATAGAACAGCCGTAAAGAAGTGTGGTGATGCAGACAGCTTGATAGAACAGCTGTAAAGAAGTGTGGTGATGCAGACGGCTTGATAGACGACGACTTTAGTGTCGCGGTGGAGAGGCTGTTTTGGAAGACCCTGCGTCTGAGTTTCCTGAAGGCAGCTGATGCTTGCTTGATCTTGTTTTGAATTTCGAGGTCGATGCTTCAGTCCTCCGAGAGGATGCTGCCCAGGTATTTGAAGGGACTATTGCCAGTGAGTTGTGTTCAATGGTGAAGACAGGCATGGTGGTTGGAGGGCTGGATCGCCATTGGCAGACCACCTCTGTCTTGGTGGTGTTGATAGACAGTCCCATCCTGCTATAGACCCTCACAGCAGCTACAAGGACGGACTGAAGGTCTTCTGGAGTGTGGGCCACAAGAGCAAAGTCATCAGCATACTGCAGCTGCTGTCCTCAAGCTCCTTGTGGAGAACCTGGGTGACACATAGGAGGAAGATGTTAAAGTGTACAGGTGACAGCACACACCCCTGCCTCACACCGATGCTTACTCCAAAAGGCACTGACTCCTGCCCTCCTATGGCCACCCGAGCCATCATCCCATCATGTAACTGGCAAAGAGAAGAATGCCCCATAGTAGTTCCCTGCTCACAGTGTCGAAGGCCTTGGAGAGGTCGACAAAGACCATGAAAAGGTCCTGATGTTGTTCACTGCACTTCTCCTGGAGTTGCCGTGCCGTGAATATCATGTCGACCGTACTCCTGTTCTTTCTGAAGCCGCATTGTGACTCTGGCAGGTGTTCCTCTGTGATGTTGTTCACCATCCTGTGTAGCATCACCTTGGCCAGGACCTTTCCGGCAACAGCCAGAAGGGATATCCCCCGGCTATTGCCGCAGATAGACTTGTTCTTATAGATGGTGACAATGTTTGCATCCTGCCACCGTTCGGCGGACGATATCCCGATCCCAAACCTCAGTGATGTACTGGTGGAGAGTTCTGGTATAGAAGTAACTTCCCATCTAAAGTAGCTCAGCAGGGATGCTGTCAGCGCCAGGAGTCTTGTTGTTCTTGAGCGAACTGATTGCTGATAGCACCTCTTGGAAGGTTGGCGAATGGTTGCGGTCTTGAATGAGTGGAAGGACAGGCAGTTCTTCCAGGATGGAGTGGTCTGTAGGAGAGCGCTGATTGAGCAGTGCTTCAAAATGGTCAGGCCACCTCATCAGGATCTGGTTCTGGTCCTTCAAGAGAGTCAGACCATCAGCTGTTTTCAGGGGGGTGATGGAACAACTTATAGGGCCATAGATAGCTTTAGCTGAGTTGTAGAAATTGTGCATGTCGTTTTTGTCGGCATTAATGTTGTTTGCACTTCCTTGCGTGATGCATGCCATTGCTGGCAGAGGGTAGCAGATGGGGCTGTTGAGAGTAGCCCTGTGCGCTTTGGGCATATTGTCCAGTAAGGTTGTGATGGTGTCCGAGTTCTCATCAAACCATTTCCTGATGTTTCCTACCTCTGTAGCCAATGGAGTGTGCCGCTGCCTGTTAGAGCACTGATAGATGCCTACTTCTGGTCCATGGGGTCCTCTGTGCTCAGAAGAGGCTCAATCTCCTTCAGCCTTTCAGTGAGAGAGTGACAGAACTCGTCCCTTACTGCAGCTTTCTCAAGCCAGGTACAGTGCAGACGCCTCTTACTGGACTTCTGCAGGCGTTGGGGGGGACGTATTCTCATCTGGAGTTTAGCCAGTATCATACAGTCCAGCATTCTGCACCCCTCATGGCACGTGTCAGCAGGACGTCATTCGTGTCAGAACGTCTCAATATGACGTAGTCGATCAGGTGCCAGTGTTTGGAGCGTGGGTGCATCCATGATGTTTTATATTTGTTCTTCTGCTGGAACAAGGTGTTAGTGACAATGAGATCATGCTCGGCACATAGAGTTAGCAGTCTCATGCCGTTCTCATTGACCTGGCCAACACCATGCCTACCCAGCTCTCCGCTCCATATCCTGTTGTTCTGTCCCACCCTTGCGTAGAAGTCACCCAGCAGAAAGATCTTGTAATTCCTGGGGATGCGATGAAGGGCCTCATCTAGTGACTGGTAGAAGCAGTCCTTTGCCTCATTTTCAGATGGTAACGTTGGTGCGTATGCACTGAGAAGAGTAGCATAGCGCATCGTGGCTAGGGGGATACGGAGAGACATGAGTCTTTCACTTATGCCGACAGGTGTTTCGGTGAGGCTGGGTAAAAGGCTGTTCTTAATTGCCAGTCCCACACCGTGCTGATGTTGTCCACCCAGAGGGTAACCTTTCCAGAAGAAGGTGTAGCCTTCTCTCTCCTCTTCCAGGGAACCTTCATCCAGGAACCTGGTCTCACTCAGGGCAGCAATGTCAATGTTGTAGCGCCTTAGTTCTGCACCAATCAGAGCTGTTCTCCGATGGGATCTATCGTTATTGTCATCAGTGTTCAAAAGAGTTCTGATGTTCCATGTCGGCAGTTTCAGGGAATTATTTTCTTTAGCATTTTCCGACCGCCGAGTGGAACTCCCGATAGGTGCGGTAGCCTATCCAGGATGGAGTGAGTGGGCAATTTTTTGGCCACCTTTTCTAGGCCTCTCCCCAGCTGGGGTGAGCATTTTGGCTCCTAAATAGGGCTGCTCAGTCACACAGGGGTCTGCCGAGAGCAGCTGCCACTCAAGTCCCAACTGCTGGCGACCATAATAGTCCTGTGCCGCTGGCATGCAGGGGTTTGATTAAGGGCTCCCGATGCATTCACTCCTGCCCCCTTTACCAACACCCCAAGGCTGCCAGACTTTAGTCCGGTTTCCGGTTGATAGCTTCACCGAGGTCAGAAGGGGATACCTGCGCAAAGGAAGTTATTTAAAGTACCGCTGATGGTGCGCAATCCCCAACAGCACTACTTCACTGTAGGAAGGTGAAATTCCAGTGGTAAGGTGGGAAACCCAGGACATCCAGTATCTTCCTCAGCTGCAGGAGGCTGCCGGATCCCCAGTCTGTCGGCGTCCGCCTACCGCGTGCCGCCAGCATGCTGCTTTTCTCTCAGGGTGTGCTCCCCTAGCCTTTGTCGTACCAGACTAACCCACAAGGCAGCGGGGCAGTGGTTGATGGCTGCCAGGGCGTGTCCACACAGAGGTGGGCCCGTACACCACAAGGGCTAGCCGGCGGCAGCGAGCTGTAAGTGAGAGTATGCAAGCATGTGGTAAGCGGGAATGCAACTTACCTCTACCTAGGCACTACTGCACTAGACGCGTCACAAGCACCCTGCGGTTGCCTGCTGACACTCCACACACACACACATACACACACACACACACACACACCTTTAATGTAGGAAAACAAGTGCACACTAACACACACACAC
This sequence comes from Coregonus lavaretus, assembly GCF_964263955.1. NCBI lineage: Eukaryota > Metazoa > Chordata > Actinopteri > Salmoniformes > Salmonidae > Coregonus > Coregonus lavaretus. Next base: position 17,362 of record NW_028161770.1, read on the forward strand.
GTTTCCCATCTGTATTATTTACCAATAGCCTGTAAGATGTGTGTATCAACAAAATGACATTTCAAGTGTGTGTGTGTTGCTACAGGGCTGTCAAAAGATAATCACTGATTGGCTGAAGGAGAACACTTTGACAATAGTGGGCATGGACATGGGCCTGCTAATCATTCAGGTAACACAGACACACACACACACACAGACACACACCCACACACGCACACACACAGACACACAGACACATGCACACACACACACACACATACAGATACACCCACCCACTAGTCCACTGTTCACATTTGTCTTGATTGACAGGTTTTCCAGTTTGTTGCTGTTGTTGTTGTTAAACAGGTCCTTGTGTTGGTTGTTTTCTTGTGACAGGTCCTCCAGTTGATAGTGTCTGTGTATCTATACCAGACTGTTGGTCAGAAAGCCAAGCTGAGATGTGTTAGTCAGCTGATTCGCTCTGAGGACCATCGCGAACCAAACCCTGACTACCTTGATGACCCTGACTACCCTGACCAAAACCATGCCTATCCTGAACCAAACCAGCCCTACGCACATACAAACCTCGCCTACCCTGAACAAATCCTTGCCTACCCTGAACCAAACCAGCCCTACGCACATACAAACCTCGCCTACCCTGAACAAATCCTTGCCTACCCTGAACCAAACCAGCCCTACGCACATACAAACCTCGCCTACCCTGAACAAATCCTTGCCTACCCTGAACCAAACCAGCCCTACGCACATACAAACCTCGCCTACCCTGAACAAATCCTTGCCTACCCTGAACCAAGACAAGCCTACTCTGAGGACCAACACCAGGCCTACTCCGGACCAAACCATGCCTACCATCGCTAACCAGGACCAGAGTGTTGCTGTATGACTGAAGTCACTTTGGGATCTAACATCGAATTGCTCTAACTCTAAATGCTCAGTTCAGTGCTTTCAGCCACACAGGCCTTCTACTAAATATATTTTTCTGCTGACAATGAGAACAATCTTAATTCATTAGTTTATATTGTTTTCTACTATTGATGGAAGCCCTAACTGGTCAGCCGGACCTCACCTGGTGTGAATAGTTGTGTACTTTACTAGTCAGCCGGACCTCACCTGGTGTGAATAGTTGTGTACTTTACTAGTCAGCCGGACCTCACCTGGTGTGAATAGTTGTGTACTTTACTAGTCAGCCGGACCTCACCTGGTGTGAATAGTTGTGTACTTTACTAGTCAGCCGGACCTCACCTGGTGTGAATAGTTGTGTACTTTACTAGTCAGCCGGACCTCACCTGGTGTGAATAGTTGTGTACTTTACTAGTCAGCCGGACCTCACCTGGTGTGAATAGTTGTGTACTTTACTAGTCAGCCGGACCTCACCTGGTGTGAATAGTTGTGTACTTTACTAGTCAGCCGGACCTCACCTGGTGTGAATAGTTGTGTACTTTACTAGTCAGCCGGACCTCACCTGGTGTGAATAGTTGTGTACTTTACTAGTCAGCCTGACCTCACCTGGTGTGAATAGTTGTGTACTTTACTAGTCAGCCGGACCTCACCTCGTGTGAATAGTTGTGTACTTTACTAGTCAGCCTAACCAGTTCTTTGGAAATGTAAAAATAAAGAAGGGTACCACCATTTTGAAACTGCAAGCCTACTCCACCCTTGACTAATATGAACTATTGAACCTCTTTACATATCACAATACTATTTTTACATCTGCAGATGACCCACGTTAACAGTGCTGCCTTTAAATATTTAATTGAGTTTGACAGTACTATAATTGTGTGATGCCTGACATTGGTGATTAGTGATTGATTGTCTGTAAATTACGCATTAAAATCTTCTGAATTGGATTTCTTGATTCTTCACAATGGCACCCTCTCCTGGTTATCTTGAGGGACACAGGTGCGTTTTATACATAGAGAGTGGCATTCTGTTTGTGAGATGTGGTGTGAGTGGTGTGTGTATAGGCCTATGGATTGCTTTGATTAAGTTCCATTATGTGTCTTTCATATTTTAGTGAAAACCATGAGGGAAGGCATGAGGGAAGACAGGTCAGATGTTAGGTACGGACTGGGGAGGATACAGGTAGAGGAAGACAGGTAAAGACCGGGGTCAGATGTAAGGATCAGGGAGGATACAGGTAGAGGAAGACAGTTAAAGACCGGGGTCAGATGTAAGGATCAGGGAGGGTACAGGTAGAGGAAGACAGGTAAAGACCGGGGTCAGATGTAAGGATCAGGGAGGATACAGGTAGAGGAAGACAGTTAAAGACCGGGGTCAGATGTAAGGATCAGGGAGGGTACAGGTAGAGGAAGACAGGTAAAGACCGGGGTCAGATGTAAGGATCAGGGAGGATACAGGTAGAGGAAGACAGGTAAAGACCGGGGTCAGATGTAAGGATCAGGGAGGATACAGGTAGAGGAAGACAGGTAAAGACCGGGGTCAGATGTAAGGATCAGGGAGGATACAGGTAGAGGAAGACAGGTAAAGACCGGGGTCAGATGTAAGGATCAGGGAGGATACAGGTAGAGGAAGACAGGTAAAGATAGATGATACTGGAAAGAGTTAATATACTGTATTATAGGTTTGATGTGAGGGGGAAGGGGGAGGGGTAAGCGGAGGGGGTGAGGGTAAGGGGGTGAGGGTTAGTGGAAGGGAGGGGGTGAGGGTTAGGGGGGAGGGGAGGGGATGGGGTGAGGGTTAGGGGAGGGGGTGAGGGGAGGGGTTATTGGGGAGGGGAGGTTGTGAGGGGGGGTGAGGGTTAGGGGAGGGGGTGAGGGGAGGGGGTATTGGGGAGGGGAGGTTGTGAGGGGAGGGTGTGAGGGTTAGGGGATGGGGTGAGAGGAGGGGAGGGGAGGTAAGGAGGTAAGGGGTGAGGGTTAGGGGAGGGGAGGGGAGGGGAGGGGAGGGGGTAAGGGTATTGGGGTGAAGGGATGTGGTAGGGTCAGATTTATTTAGGTCAAAATGACTGTTTCCCTTTCTGACTCGTGGTGGGTTGTGTCTACTGTAGTTGTTAATGAGTAACTGACCCACTCCACCACTCACACCCATTGGCCACTAGTCCATCCATACAGACAGACAGACAGAGAGGGGTATTTGACCGCTGTGTCCTCGAGGTTGGAGGACATGACAGTGTTCAGGAGCAGCGTTCAGGTACAGGTAGGAAACTCTGAAGTTTTTAAAACCTTACTTGAAAGCAATTGCATAAAACTGTTACAGATTTGGTCTATTCCTGACTAGTTTGATAGTTATTATGACTCTACCAAGGCACATGGCAACAAATGAGAATATGATGATTTGATTGCTGTAGACCTGTTGATAAGATTACATTAGAAAGCTTTATTATCCTCAACGACGACATTTGAATAATGGCAGAATTAAAACAAACACAATTGAATCAAACATTTAAAACAAACCTGAATCAGTTGTGCATAAATGAGTCATAAAATGACATCCATAAACAGATGATAGCAGATAAACTGTAGTAAGCTATTGTCCACAAGCACACACACACACACACACACGCACACACACAATTGTTTATTGATTGAAAACAATCCCTCATTTGTCTTTTCCTATCCTACTTGTCACGCGCAGCTGTGTGTCAGTCAGCTGTGTGTCAGTCAGCTGTGTGTCAGTCAGCTGTGTGTCAGTCAGCTGCAGGGATGGCGCACCACGAGCAGAGCACAGCCACTTTCCCCGAGCTCATCCGCAAGAAACGGAACGGTGAACGGCTGAGCGCGGGGGAGATCCGAGACTTCGTACAGGGTGTCAAGTACGAGACCATCCAAGAGAGCCAGATTGGTACACACACACACACACACACACACACACACACTGCAGATAGGAAGACCCCCACACACACTTTAGACTGTGTATCAATAGTCAAGCTCAGGCCAAAACCTGCGCTCTACAGTTGAAATGCTGATGTGTGTATTTGTGTGTGTGTGTGTGTGTGTAGGAGCCATGATGATGGCGATCTGGCAGCAGGGGATGGTAGCGGAAGAGACTCTCGCACTGACAAAGGAGATGATGATGTCAGGGGAAGTGATGTCATGGCCGGCAGAGTGGAAGGGGCTAGTAGTGGATAAACACTCGACGGGTGGAGTGGGGGACAAGATCAGCCTGGTGCTGGCTCCTGCTCTGGCCGCCTGCGGCTGCAAGGTACCTGCCTGGATACACCTGTGTGTGTGTGTGTGTGTGTGTGTGTGTGTGTGTGTGTGTGTGTGTGTGTGTGTGTGTGTGTGTGTGTGTGTGTGTGTGTGTGTGTGTGTGTGTGTGTGTGTGTGTGTGTGTGTGTGTGTGAACCAGTGGAGGCTCCTCAGAGGAGGCAGGGGAGGACCTTTTTAGATAAAACTATACTAAATATATTCACGTCACCAATTAATTTATTAAAATAAAGGTCTACAGTAGCCTCAACAGCACACTGTAGGGTAGCACCATGGTGTAGCCGGAGGACAGCTAGCTTCTCTCCTCCTCTGGGTACATTGACTTCAATACAAAACCTAGAAGGCTCATGGTTCTCACCCCCTTCCATAGACTTACACAGTAATTATGACAACTTCCGGACCTATCAGAGCTCTTGCAATATGAAGTGACATGTTGTCCACCCAATCAAAAGATCAGAGAATGAATCTAGTACTGAAAGCATATGCTACAGCTAGTTAGCACTGCAGGAGAAGCAAGAGAGAGAGAGAAAAAGAGAGAGGGCGAGAGAAAGAGCTATATTTTTTAGTATTTTTTTGACTTAGCTAGTGAATGTAGCTAGCTAATTTAGCCTACTCAAACACCCGGTTCAAACAGAGAGGGATGCTATGGCTCTGGCTATCCAACACAGGAACTCTTCCAAGTCAAGGTAAGCTTTGGTTTTATGAATTTATTGCCACCGGGGCCCACCGGTGTAACTGCTAAACTGCTTGCTGTACACTGTACTGCATGATTGTAGCGCGTTTACTAACGCTTGGTAAGGTTTTTTCGCCTGGTCACAGACAGTTGTTGTATTGTGAAGTCCACCAGCGATGGGGAAAAGATGAGAGGAGGAGAGAGCGCACATGCGAGAAGGAATTATATATAAAACGAGCAAAGTGATCATGCTGTTTATATGTGGCTGCTAGTTCTGTGTTTGCGTGTGATCAGGGGTCTATTCATTCATTCTGTTAAACAGAAGCAAACGGAACGAAATGGGGATAAACATACTGTACCTGAACTCTCGTTTGCAACTGTTGGACTAATGATTACAACGTAGATCAGCTAGATGCAGGCAAGAGTGTTCAAGGCAATATTGAATGTGTCACTGTCTGTCACCTTGATTTCTCACATTTCTGTCGACCTGTGCACCTACGTTGTAAACTTTCATTCATAGGCTAGGTTGTAGCAACCTCATGATGGGTACAGGGAAAATTATCCTGTAGTAGCCTAAACCTATCGCTGTTACATTGACCTGGGTGAATGGAATATGAATGAGAGTCATCCAATATGCTGTAATAGAAATAAGGCCATGCTCATTCAAAAAAAAGTGTCCTCCCTCATCTTAAACGGCATTGACCGCCACTGCTGTAAACGTGTCTGTGTGTGCGTCAGTGCATGTGTCTGTCTGTCTGTGTGCGTGTGTGACTATCAGCAGCTGTGTCCATAGGTGCCCATGATAAGTGGCAGAGGTCTGGAACATACAGGCGGCACGCTCGACAAACTGGAGTCCATCCCTGGCTTTAACGTCTATCAGTCAGTACAACAGGTACTGTCTCTCTGTCTCTGTCTCTGTCTCTGTCTCTGTCTCTGTCTCTGTCTCTCTCTCTCTCTCTCTCTCTCTCTCTCTCTCTCTCTCTCTCTGTCTCTGTCTCTGTCTCTGTCTCTGTCTCTCTCTCTCACAAACATACACACACACTTTCACTTACGAGTTATTAACCTGTGAAATTGTGGCACCATCCTCAGCTGCAGCGAATCCTGGAGGAGGTTGGCTGTTGCATTGTAGGACAGACAGATAACCTGGTGCCCGCTGACAAGGTCATGTACGCTCTGAGAGACGCTACGTCCACTGTCGACAGCCTTCCGCTCATCACAGGTCTGCCAACAACAACAACAACAACAACAGCAAACTGGACTACCTTTCAAAGTAGAGAAATTAACATCTGAATACTGTGTGTGTGTGTGTGTGTGTGTGTGTGTGTGTGTGTGTGTACTCCAGGCTCTATCATCTCTAAGAAGGGTGCTGAGTCTCTGAGTGCGTTGGTTCTGGATGTGAAGTTTGGGAATGCAGCTCTCTACAAAGACCTGGGCAGTGCCAAGTCACTGGCCCAGTCCTTGGTAACCCTAACATTAACCCCTGACCTTTAACCCATTCTTGTTGGAATTGCTGGAGGGCCATGTTTTCACTCCTGCCTTGTACATGATTGATCAAATAAGGTCATTGATGAGTTAGGAACTCACCTGGTTGTCAAGTCTTAATAGGACATACCAAAAAGCAACAGACTCTCCAGGACACCCCTGCTCCAACTCCTGACCCCTGACCCTTACCTTGACCCCATTCCCTCCTGCAGGTGACAGTTGGGAACAGTCTGGGGATCCGTACGGGGGCGGTGCTTAGTCGTATGAACTGTCCTATTGGTCGCTGTGTGGGGAACGCCCTGGAAGTGATGGAGTCCCTGGAGTGTCTAAAGGGGAGGGGCCCCGACGACATACTGGAGCTGGTCACAAGTCTGGGTGAGGAATACACACACACACACACACACACAAACACACACACACACACACACACACACACACACACAGTGAATTGGTTCCTTTGGACCAAGACCAAGCAGACCAAGACCTAGTTAGAATGTCAGTGCTGCTCGGGCTTAGCTAGAGTCTATAAACAGAAGCTGTGGAAGTTCCAAGTCATTCTTAAGTCTTTACCTTCAAATTCAAGTCAAGCTTCTGTGTGTGCGTGTGAATGCTTGTGTGTGTGTGTGTGTGTGTGTGTGTGTGTGTGTGTGTGTGTGTGTGTGTGTGTGTGTGTGTGTGTAGGTGGGATGCTGTTGTGGATGACTGGCCTTGCAGGAAGCATGGAGGAGGGTAAAAAGGTGATCGCTAGGACCATGCAGAATGGGTCAGCCCTGGAAAAGTTCCAGAACATGATGATTGGTCAGGGAGTAACCAGTCAGATCGCTGCATCCCTCTGTTCCCCCTACGCAGACTACCACAGCATCCTGAGACGGGCACGCTACCAGTCAGAACTGGAGACACAGGGCCATGGTAACACACACACACACACATTCACACAGGTACAGATACACAAATGCACACACACACGTATACACTCCATGACTTTGGCTTTTGTTGTCTGCAGGAACAGTGCTGGACATAGACGGCATGGTCATTGCTACGGTGCTGCACAGGTTGGGGGCGGGACGTTCGAAGGCCGGAGACCCTGTCAATCACAGCGTGGGGGCGGAGCTTCTGGTGTCTTTGGGACAGAATGTGGAGAAAGGTGAGAACTCTCTGACCCTGTGAGTGTGTGTGTTTGTGTGTGTGTTTTTGAGTGTGCGCGTGTGTTAGTCGGGGTGTGAGGGGTGTAGGGGTCTGTGCCACCCTAATCTGACCCGACCTTTGCTCTCTGACCCCAGGGCAGCCATGGCTGCGTATCCACTACGAGACTCCGGTGCTGAGCGCAGAGCAGAGACTCAGCCTACAAGGGGCGCTGACACTGGGCCCTGCCGACCAGCTACACACACAGCCACTAGTGGCAGAAATCATCCTGCCGTAGTGACACCAATCCACTCTATGTTAAAGCTTGATTGGAAGATGACTTGCCTTTGGGAATCCCAGTGTGCCATCTATTTAAAGGATGTATACTTCAGAACTAAAGCAAGCATGGCAAGTCCTGCGTAGAGAAATAGACTGGCCTGTACCTCCTGCTCTTTACACACTCTCAGAGTCCTCTCTGAACCACCCATATAAAGTCACACAAGATTCTGTGAAAACTGAAAAGATGTTAACCATTTCCAGGAACTGTCATGAAGCTCAAAGTTCATCCAGAAACACACACAGTAAGCCAAGACAGATGTTGATCTACAACTGACTGTGTGACATCAGTTTCACTGACAGTTTCATTAGTGTGTTTGTGTAGGGCAGGGGTCGGCAAGGATTTTCCTTAAAATCACCAGGAATTCAGCAAAAAATGTGTTTAATTTAGGAAATCTGTTCCCAAGTATCCCACGAATAAAAACAGAGACATGATCATGTCTCAATGCAATCAAGGTATGAAATTATTGTTATTTTCAAATACAATCTCTTTTTGGGCTTAGTTGTGGTAAATTTTCAGTGTACAAATTATTATAACTATGTTCCGGCCACCTGACCATCCACTCCGCCAAAAATCTAGTTGCCTACCCCTGGTGTAGGGTGTATGACCTCTGGCAGGGCTCTAAAGTGCCACCAAATGTGTAGCATATTCTACCAAATATTTTGCTGTGCAACTTTGAGTTTTATTTTGGGAACACTGCAACAACAAAAAAATCCATAACAATGCATAACAATATTTCACCTCAACGTTCTCACTCTACACTGCTCAAACAAGACAGGCTGAAGCCCCGCCCCCTGTCACTCAACACTCTTCTCTACCGAAGATTTTATAACTAAACCAAATAGACCACTGCCTGTCATTTCAAATGGGAACAAATGAGTGATAGTGGGCAGAACAAGCAAGAAGGTGGGCAGAGCAAAGCACGAGCTAGCGAGATCCTAGTGAACGCCTACTCAATTCGCCTTTGCACTCCTTCTAAACAACTGATTTTTTTTTTTACTTTGACAAAGGGTAAATTCTGCAAAACTTAGTCCACTCTGTTCATAACATATTATACATTTGGGAACAGAAAACTGTATTGAGATCAAATGTTTCATAGATGAGAAAATGTGCAGAAGTCCATCTCGTTCCATCTTCTCCCACTGCCGGCCACTGGGCTTCCTCTCACTACCATATTTGGTAGTGAGTGGAAACGCCACGCGGATGCTTCACATTTATACATCTGGTGAAATATCTGTCTCATTGTTCTATCTGTGTCTGTACACTGCTCAAACAAGACAGGCTGAAGCCCCGCCCCGCCCTGTCACTCAACAGGCAGGCAGTACACAGACAGTTCCTCCACGCTGTGCCTGTTTCTCTCAGCATGCACTCAACAGATTCTTCCAAAACAACAACGATACTGCTTTCCAAGTTGCTTCTAAATATGAATCCACATGTCCACACATCTCTATTATAATATCAAAAAAATACATGAGCCTAACAACCTGGTAACTTTAATATTATGCAAATGTTTAGTGGAACAGAAAGAAAGGAAAAAGGTTGCCTTCTTCAGATGTGCTTCAAAAGTAAGTAAGATTCATAAAGGCCCAATGTAGGCTACATCTCAATCAATATAAAAATGTTTTGCAAATGTATTGAAAATGAAATACAGAAATACAATTGACATAAATATTCACACCCCTGAGTCAATACTTTGTAGAAGCACCTTTGGCAGCGATTACAGCTTTGCGTCGTCTTCGGTATGTCTGTATCAGCTTTTCACATTTGGATTTGGGTTTTTTCTCCCATTCTTCCTTTTCTCAAGCTCTGTTCTGTTCTCCATCTCTGTTAAATTAGATGGGGAGCGGCGGAGAACAGCAATCTTCAAGTCTTTCCACAGATTTTCAATGGGATTCAAGTCTGGGCTTTAGCTGGGCCACTCAAGGACTTTCACATTCTTGTTCTGAAGTCATTCCAGCGTTGCTTTGGCTGTATGCTTGGGGTCATTGTCCTGTTGGAATGTACATCTTTGCCCCAGTCTAAGGTCGTTTGCACTCTGAAGCAGGTTCTCATCAAGGATTTGCCTGTATTTGGCTCCATTTATTGATCCCTCTATCCTTGCCAGTTTCCCAGTCCCTGCCGCTGAAAAGCATCCCCATAGCATGATGCTGCCACCACACTTCACTGTAGGGATGGTGTTAGATGGGTGATGAGCTGTGCCTGGTTTTCTCAACATGGTCTCAGAGCATTTCGTATTATTTTGTGTGTATATAAATCCAAAACACTCCATTTACGATATGTTACGTTTCGTATGGTATCTTAATTTGTGGATGTCCATTATCCATTTTGTATGATTTGTGACAAATTACAATTTGTACGATATGTTTCGAATTTATTAAACGTATGATATGTCATGAATTACAATTTGTTGTTGCTAACAGCTAGGTGGCTAATGCTAACTAGCTCTAGGGGTTAAGGTTAGGGGAAGGGTTAGCTAACATGCTAAGTAGTTGCAACGTAGCTAAAAAGTAGTTGCAAAGTTGCTAATTAGCTAAAATGCTAAAGTTGTCTGTGATGAGATTCAAACACGCAACCTTTGGGTTGCTAGTTTTGTGTTATACGCCCACCCATCCACCCCGACCTTAAGTAACCATACCAAACATATCATACTAATTAGAGTTGTCGCAGAAGTACTTTTACTGTTACGTCTAGTCTATGAGACCAGTCAGTGTTCTCTCCAGACATAGCGCTTTGCATTCAGGCCTAAGAGTTACATTTTTATCTCATCAGACCATAGAATATTTTGCCTTTCGCCCTGTGTTTCACATGCCTTTTTGCAAACTCGAGGCGTGCTGTCATGTGCCTTTTCTCAGGAGTAGCTTCCGTCTGGCCACTCTTCCATAAAGCCCAGATTGGTGAAGTGCTGTAGAGACTTGTCCTTCTGGCAGGTTCTTCCATCTTAGCCAAGGAACGCTTTAGTTCTGCCAGAGTGGTCATTGGGTTCTTGGTCACCTTCCTGACCAAGGTCCTTCTTGCCCAGTTGCTCAGTTTGGTCGAACGGCCAGCTCTAGGCAGTCTGGTTAGTTCCATATTTTTTCAATTTCCAATGATGGAGACCACTGTGCTCTTGGAAACTTTCAACACTCTAGATATATGGCTCATCTCAGAGCTCTAGACAGTTCCTGCTCTGACATGCACTGTCAACTGTGAGACCTTATATAGAGAAGTGTTCATTTCTAAAAACATGTTTTCACTTTGTGATTATGGGGTATTGTGTGTAAAAAAAATCAATTGAATCCATTTTGAATTCAGGCTGTAACACAAAATGTTTAATAAGTCAAGGGATATGAATACTTTCTGAAGGTACTATATATCAGCCCCTTCCTCCCTCTTTCTCACACACACACACACACACAATTGTTGTTGAGTAACAACACACACTTCATGTTTAACGAAACACACTTTATTAAAAAATATCACCACAAATTCATCACCATCCTAGCGTTAGTCCCCTGGGTCCTTCAGGGTGGAAGATAAACTGTGCTCTTCAGACAGGGACATCACTTATGGCTGAGCAGGTGGTGATAAATGAAACACTACTCTATTTCTAGCTTTCTCTTTCACACACACACACACACACACACACACACACACACAATCCCTCAGGTGTAGGGGTCAGTAAACCACAGAGTTGAGAGGTCAGTGGACTATAGAGTTAAGAGGTTCAGCACGGATGTTCCCAAGGTCCAGCGAAGAATCTGTGTCCTCGTCAATCTCCCCAATCACAGCTCTGCAAAACAGAGGAGAGCAGTTGGGCCTGGGTGTCCTACTGTGTGTTGAAGTCTGATTCTCCCCCTCCTATCCAAAGTGTCCACTTAAAGTGTTCATTCCCCTCACGGTTTCAGAAATGTCGACACTCAGTCTTTTTACCAATCCAAGTCCTTGATGGGGAATGAACGAGCGCACACTTGGGGAAGCGGGGAAGAGAATCGAACTGGGTTACAGTGAGGGGAAGAGGTCATAAGGGGTCGTTTGGGTGAAAGTTCAACCAGGGGTCGATAGGATACTTACACGTTGTCTCCTCTGACGATGTATAGTCCCAGGACCACCTGCTCCACGCCCTGAGAGGAACTGAACACACGCTCATGACTCTCATCCAGAATCAGGTTGATGGTCTGGTCAAAGCCCTTCAGGGTACCCTGCAAACACACACACACACACAATCAGATTAATGGTCCAATCAAAACAGTACACACACACAATCAGGTTTATGGTCCAGTCAAAACCCTTCGGACACATACAGACACACAGATCTGGAGCCGAGTATAGCAGTGAAGTAGCTAGAGACATACCACTATCATCCGTCCATCTGATGCAACTATGGCCACTGTACCTGAAACACAACAGCTAAGGAAAACATTTGGAACACTATTTCCAACCTGGGCTCAGGGGTAGACGTAACATAGTAAACGTAAATCTGTGACACTCCAATTCATATATATATATGTTACATTTCGTATGGTATGTATTCATTTGTGGATGTCCATCATCCATTTTGTATATGTTACGAATTACAATACGTATGATATGTTACTAATTCCAATTTGTTGTGGCTAACGTTAGCTAAGCTAGGGGTTAAGGTTAAAGGGTTAAGGTTAGCTAACATGCTAAGTAGTTGCAAAGTTGCCAACTTGAATGCTTAAGTTGTCCGTGATGAGATTCGAACACGCAACTTTTGGGTTGCTAGACGTTGGCGTTATACGCCCGACCAACCACCCTACTTTCGTTTTTTACTTAAGTAACGTTCTGTCTTATGTAACCAAACGTGACATATCATACTAATTTGAGTGTCCCGGATTTACGTTTACTATATATTACGTCTAGTCTATCACCTCGATCAGACCAACAGCTTCAATGCGTTTTGGTACATTCATTTCCAATGGAACGCTGCACTTGCCTTGCAACATTGCGTTGCAGAGGCAGTTGTAGTGCATTCTGTGTGGTACATACACTGAACAAAAACATAAACGCAACATGTTAAGTGTTGGTCCCATATTTTATGAGCTGAAATAAAAGATCCCAGAAACTTTCCATACGCACAAAAAGCTTATTTCTCTAAAATGTTTTGCACAAATTTCTTTACAACCCTGTTAGTGAGCATTTCTCCTTTGCCAAGATATACCATCCACCTTACAGGTGTGGCATATCAAGAAGCTGATTAAACAGCATGATCATTACATAGGTGCACCTTGTGCTGGGGACAATAAAAGGCCACCAAAATGTGCAGTTGTCACACAACAATGCCACAGATGTCTCAAGTTTTGAGGGAGCGTGCAATTGGCATGCTGACTGCAGGAATGTCCACCAGAGCTGTTGCCAGATAATTGAATGTTCATCTCTCTACCATAAGCCACCTCCAACGTCGTTTTAGAGAATTTGGCAGTACGTCCAACCGGCCTCACAACCGCAGACCACGTGTATGGCGTTGTGTGGGCAAGTGGTTTGCTGATGTCAGAGTGTCCCATGGTGGCAGTGGGGTTATGGTATGGGCAGGCATAAGCTACGGACAACGAACACTATTGCATTTTATCAATGGAAATTTGAATGCACCGAGATACCGTGACGAAATCCTGAGGCCCATTGTCGTGCATCACCATCAACTCATGTTTCAGCATGATAAAGCACGGCCCCATGTTGCAAGGATCTGTACACAATTCCTGGATGCTGAAAATGGCCTGCAAACTCAGACATGTCACCTATTGAGCATGTTTGGGATGCTCTGGATAGACGTGTACAAGAGTGTTCCAGTTCCCGCCAATTTCTAGCAACTTCGCACAGCCATTGAAATATGAAAAATGTATGCACTCACTAACTGTAAGTCGCTCTGGATAAGAGCGTCTGCTAAAATGACTAAAGAAAATCAAATAAAAATAAAAAAAGAGGAGTGGGACAACATTCCACAGGCTACAATCAACAGCCTGATCAACTCTATGCGAAGGAGATGTGTCACTCTGCATGAAAATGAAAAAAGTTTGACTGCAGAATTGATGTAGTATTGATGCAATGACGCTACCGGTCTGATCGAGACCAGGCTGCTATTTCATGAGAAGCTGCGCATGCAGCAATACTGTCTAACTGCCGCCCATGCGCGACAAATCCATAGTTAGCTTGCTCTTATAAACTGGGTGGTTCAAGCCCTGAATGCTGATTGGCTGAAAGCCGTGGTATATCAGACCATATACCACAGGTATAACAAAACATTTATTTGTACTGTTCTAATTACGTTTGTAAACAGTTTATAATAGCAATAAGGCACCTCGGGGGTTTGTGGTATATGGCCAATATACCACGGCTAAGGGCTGTATCCAGGCACTCGGCATTGCGTCGTGTTTAAGAACAGCCCATAGCCGTGGTATATTGGCCATATTCCACACCTCCTCGGGCATTATTACTTAAATATCACATTTGGATGAACATGCACCTATGTTTGCTTCCAAAAATAATTTCAAGATTTTTTATCGTCGTTTTATTAACTAACTAGCTCGCAGGTACAAGTCATTCTACCAAAAAGCCATATGTGATGCTATTGCTAGCTAGCTAACGTTAGCCAAGCTCAATCGAGCAGGCCAAAGCACCCACGGCCACGCATCAATAATCACGCGATTCATTAGCAAAAGTCCCATTCAGTGACTGTTCCAGAATGAATTTAGTTGAAAGGATACGGTTGATGTAGCTCTCGAGGGCAGTCGACATGATGACAACAAAATACTCGTTCAAATCCGCCGGGTTTGTTTGGAAAACACAAACGTAGATCGCAAAATCGGCGTGCAGGCACAAACCGGAAACAGAATCAGACCTGACTAGATGATTGCAGATCCACTAGTGATTTTTGTGTCCAGAAGGTGACGCCAAATCCACAGAAAAAGAGTGTCGCTCCGTTCTTTATACCTCAGTGGTATCGCCATACCGACCTATGAGTTTACCAGACCGCCCTTTCTAGAGATAATGGGCTTGTTCGACATTGCAGACGATTGCCGACTGACTAATATACAAATCACCTTGGATCATAATTAACTTCTGAATATTATTTGTAGATAATTCAGTCACCATTTACCCACAATGCATCATGGATTTGATGCTCTCCAACCAAAGGGACCAGGGTTCCGGTCTAGAAGTATGGTCTCAACTGCTCCTACAGTTCTGCTTTGGTACTACAGTTTAACTGACACTGGCCCAGAAAGACAATTTCGATAGATGGCCACATAGAGAAGTCAGATTTGAAAATTCCTAATAAAGACACTTTAGTCATAACCTTTGTGCAGAAAACAGTGATTTAATCATTTGAATAATTGTCACTGAGGCCAATTTTTTTCCAGCACTCACAGCCGAAGATAACATTTTACATTTACATTTTAGTCATTTAGCAGACGCTCTTATCCAGAGCGACTTACAGTTAGTGAATACATGTATATATTTTTTTTATATGGGAATCGAACCCACAACCCTGGCGTTGCAAACGCCATGCTCTATCAACTGAGCTACATCCCTGCCGGCCATTCCCTCCCCTACCCTGGACGACGCTGGGCCAATTGTGCGCCGCCCATGAGCCTCCCGGTCGCGGCCGGCTGCGACAGAGCCTGGATTCGAACCAGGATCTCTAGTGGCACAGTTAGCACTGCGATGCAGTGCCTTAGACCACTGCGCCACTCAGGAGTCACTGTCCTGATAACTGTCCTGTTCGAGAGCATCAAAACCGTGATGTATCATGGGAAAATTATGACTGACTGATCTACAAATAATGAGTTGTTATTTATGATGCAAGGTGATTTGTAGATCAGTCAGTCAGCAGTCACCTGCAATGTCGAACAAGCACATTAACATTTTAATGTTCATCCAATGTCTGCCATGTTTTTGGATGATGTAATCGCTGCTCCCTTTGCGCATTGAGTGCTAGTGCACATGTGATGTTGGTCCGTATAAAACAGATGAAACCCGGTCATGAAGAATGTCAGTAGATTACCTTAAACAACAGTAGGACATCTTGGATGTAGTCTCTAGTGCTCATTATACCTCAGTGTCTCAAACACTGCTTCTGTTTCTATGGTATACTGCACTTGGCTCACAGGAGTGACTTCATCAGAATCTTTCACTCTGAAATACATTAGCATGAATGTACATGATTTTTGTTGTCAAAAAGGCAGTTACTGACATAAATAAATACAAATATTGGGATTTAAATGTTTTATTTCTCACTCATTCTTATTCTTTACAAATGTATATGACATTAAATAAGCTAATGTGACAGACAGGGCTGTTGTTGTTATGAAATGCATTGGACTGCTTAAAACAGCAGTGTTAAGGTCTCCTATGTCTCGTCTGGTTAAAGACAACAGTCCCTGTAAGGAAGTGAAATACCCATCCACACTATGTAATGTAGTGTTAGTACTATCTCTCCTCCAACAGAAGACAGAAGTCTGTGCTGTCAGTCGATAGCCAAATAATGTCATCTACATGAGCAGTGTCCGTTCACCTTTAATATATCCATCCGTCACCAGTTGAGGTCTCTCTCCTGCGTTTAGGCCAGGTGTGGTGAGTTGATATGGAACAAGTGCTGATCTTGTAGACAAGAGGATCGGCAAAGTAAACAAAACTGTGATTAAACGGGATAGGACAGAAGTATTCAGGAAAAACTCCTGGCCTTGTGTATGAGAGATGTCTAGTCCAGGTTGCCGGGATACGGTGTAGTTCATTGGTCGTTGTTGTCCTTTCCCAGCTGAAGCCCGTCCTAGCCTGGTCCCAGATCTGTTAGTGCTACCTTGCTCCTTGCTCAACTCCTATGGCCAATTGGCATCACAAAGACCATATGAGTTGGCAGAAACAGATCTGGGACCAGGCTACTGTTTTTCCTCCCATCTCCCCTCACTGTCCCGGCCAGGAGGCCCTGAGGTTGAGCAGGATGAGGACGTCGCAGGGGGCCAGGCGGTAGACCCCCAGCTCGTTGAGGGCTGACACAGGGCTGGGCTGCTGGCCCTCCGG
The DNA here is from genome assembly GCF_964263955.1 of Coregonus lavaretus. Lineage (NCBI taxonomy): Eukaryota > Metazoa > Chordata > Actinopteri > Salmoniformes > Salmonidae > Coregonus > Coregonus lavaretus. Next base: position 34,157 of record NW_028161770.1, read on the forward strand.
GGTCCCTGGTTCCTCCTCGTCTTCCTCAGCCTGCCTCAGGACGTCTCGTAGAAGAAGAGCTGAGCCCACGTTCAGAGACAGGATGACGCAGGCCTCCTTCACACTGAGGGAGGGAGACATGATCAGTACAGTTAGTATCTGGCCATTTGATAACTTAATATTTACACAAAAATGATTTGATAAGGAATTCATCCTCTGTGCAGGACATTTAATAGCCTAAGGAACTACAAACAAACTGTAGGTCTCTTTTAAAGGTTATGGTACAGTGGACAAGGTTTTCAGGTGATTTTATCAGCAGAATTGCCCGTGTGTAATGGCCACTCACTGTTTGAAGAAGTTCTCAGGCCTCTTGCAGTAGTGTCCGAACAGAGGGAAGAGGTTTCTGGTCATGTCAAATTGGAGCTGGGCCGCACCACCTTCGTTGAAGTGGTTATACAGAATCAGCTGAGGGAGACGGGTAGCAGGTCCATAAGTTAATAGAGATGTGATAACCAACAAAAATCTCTATTGCTTCATCCTATTTCTTATGTCTGTGTTTTATCATTAGAATTAGTCAGTAGCCATTGTAGTTTTCATGTATTTGAGAACATATGTGTCTAATGATGTATGACAATCTAATTGGCTTCTTTTAAGTCACTCCAGACAATAGCGTCTGCGAAATAACTAAAAGTTCAAATATTTCATTAACTCAACCATCTCATTAATTCCTATTGGAGCAGGCCCGCAGTGTGACTCACATCCTGGTAGAGGAAGAGGTCCAGCCTCTCAGACAGGCCCTGCCAGCCCATCTGGAAGAGAGGCTGACACAGCATCCGCTGCAGCTGGAGCAGGTGGTCCCTGAGACACAGCATGAGAGGACAGGCTGAGCTGGACAGGGACATGGTGGCCTGGTCACACTGGGACGGCAGGGACAGCCACCTGGGAGGAGAAGGATACACGTTAGTGCCATTCGAGTTAATATTTTGTTGACTCCAACACTTTGTTGTTCAATTGTGTATATGGTGGCTGTAGGTGATGATCTGAGCTCTACCAGATTCTTTCAAGGAATCCCATTTTATTCCTACTGTCCAGGCTTGTTACAGGACAAAGACATTTGTCACAAAGTGCTTACAATCAGCCTGGGGCTAAACACCAAGCAAAGCAAGGCGACAGTGTGTGGCTAACTCCACAGATAGGAGTACACCTTGAGAGGATCTAGATTCAATAGAAAGAGCCCTTCCTCTAAGTGAAGAGTGTCTCCACTGACCTGTCTCTGCAGTAGGACTGGGCCTTCTCCCGTACGTCCCTCATGACAGCCTCTAGTAGCCTGCCCAGCATGTCTCCTCTCAGCCTCTCCAGCAGCCCCAGGAGCCCCTCAAACAGAGACCCCTCCAGAGAGGCCAGACGGCCGGACTCCGTCACCCCCAGCGGCCCCAACAACTCCTCCTCCCCCAGGGCCACAGCTGACTGCTGCAGCTGCAGGAAGAACTGAGGAAGAAGAGAGGAGGAGGGTGGAGAGCAAAGAAAATTGAACAGCCTTGAAGAAGACCTCTGGAGCACTGCAGTAAAAGTAGGGAGCATACCCTAGTGTGAAGGTGTTCAAATGTGGCATTTTCTGTACCCTTAACCTGGAGAATTGTTGGATGTGCATACTACTTCTGAACTGACAACAAATGTACAGACAGTCAGACAGACAGGGACAAGCAGACAGACACAAGCAGACAGGCAGACAGAGACAGACAGGCAGACAGACAGGCAGACACAAGCAGACAGGCAGACAGAGACAGACAGACAGGCAGACAGAGAGACAGTATGTGGAGAAGTACAGCAACAGTGTGATGACTCCGAGGGGCCACATACCACATTATCTCCCCAGTCCCCCAGCACGGTGGAGATGTAGTTGGCAGCGTTGAGGATGGCACAGTATCTAGCGCCCAGCGGGTTGCGAGACTCTTCCTTCATGACCTGGGTGAGGCGGATACGGAAGTCGTCCACCAGCTCTCTCTGTAGCGCCAGGAAACGCAGCTGGGCACGAGGGCAGGGGAGGGCACGGTAGCGGTCTGGGAGGGGGAGAAAAACTAATTGAGAGAGAGAGAGAAAGAGAAAGAGAAAGAGAAAGAGAAAGAGAAAGAGAAAGAGAAAGAGAAAGAGAGAGAGAGAGAGATGAAGTGATAAAGTAGTTAATAATCCTACCAGTGATGACCAACAGTAAGGTCATGAAGGTCTCAGCGCAGTCTGGAGCCTTGAGTTCGTCCATGTCACTGATGTCTCTGTACTGGGAGCTCCACGCCCCCTCAGCAGACAGCATGGCATCCACCTTCTCTATCGCCACTACAGGGAGACAGACAGTTGGGATGAGCACACATCACACATTCAGTCAATCAGATACACTGACATAAAATAAGTCTAACAGATAACTAAAATCCCACATAAATAAATCTCTTAGTCAGTCCTAAATGGTTTCCTACCCCTTTCACATCACCCAAACCCTTCAATGTTTGCAGATCTGTAAGGTGGAAGCTATATGGTGGAAGCTCTGCCAGTACACTGCTTATACCTATCCAGACCCTTCAGATCTGCAAATAATGGAGGGTTAGGGCCAAGGGGAAGGAGTAGGGAACGATGCGAGACGCTCCACTGCTGCCTCTCTCACTCACTCTTCCTCTCCACAGTGAGCCACTTCTGCAGCACGACGTCCTCCAGCAGTACATGCAGCGCTCCGGGCAGGGTGCTGGGGTAGGAGTGGGTGCTGCGCAGCTCCCTCTCGAACTGCAGGATCTCATCCACCAGGTGGCAGAAGAGAGTGTCGTCGTAGAGCAGCCGAGGAGCGTCCGACGCTAGCTTCTCCTGGGCCAGGGTGAGTAGACCACGACACAGCTCCACCTGGTGGGGACGGGAGGGATGACATGAGATACTTCGATAGCTAGAACCATATTTTTAATATTTATATTAATATATATGCTTATATCCTCTAATATGACTGTGGATATCAAGAGCTGCTATGATTGACAGTTGACTGCAATGGACTCAGCTTGCCTTTAGACTGCTTTGAATCTTGGGGATGAACAAATACTTCAATAGCACATAAAGTCAGGATTCTAGATGATCATTTAGTGGCTGATCCTCTAACCTTGGCGTTGACGTTAGCTCCATTTCTGTCCAGAATGGGCTGGATCTTCTCCTCCATGAAGTTGGAGCTGTTCCCCATCCACATCAGGACCTGGGTCAGGAACCACTCTGGCTGGATGGAGACAGAGACGGGAGGTTATTATTATTATCATAGTGTGTCTGTGTGTGTGACATGCTCTGTGTGTGTGTGTTGCTCTAACCTTGTTGAGTGAGTTGGTCTGACGGTTTCCAGTGAAGTGGTATCGAAACCTCTTGCTCAGAGGAAGCAACATGATCTGGACGGGAAGAGACAGGGGTGTCGTCGGGGGCAACCCTACACGGGACACAGAGGGCGGCTTCTCTGAAATTAGATCATCACTGAGATAGAGGTTAAAGAAACTGGCCAGGTATTCATCTCAGTACAATGTCTCAATGTAAAACGATAATATCAATATCAGTCAATGTCTTAGGAAGTGTGTGGGGAACAGTATGTCTGTGACTGGGTATGTATGAAGTATGAAGCTAGTGTATGAAGAAGTGTGCAGAGTTTATATAATGCACTGTTTATGCCACAATAGTGTATAACAGTGTGTATATATAACAGTGTGTATATATAACAGTGTGTATATATAACAGTGTGTATATATAACAGTGTGTATAACAGTGTGTATATATAACAGTGTGTATAACAGTGTGTATATATAACAGTGTGTATATATAACAGTGTGTATAACAGACGATAATGCTAGTGTGTATGTCTCCGACACAGATAACACTATATCAGGGTGAAGGATACGAGGTCTGCAGAGACAGGAGCTGGGCCACCAGTAGTTCCAGCTGGCTGTGGAGCTCCTGAGCGTTGGCAGGGGGGGAGAGAGACTGGGTGGGAGGAGAGATGAACGGCCAGTGGAGCTGGGTCAGCAACTCCTCAAAATCACTGCCAGACAGAGGAGGAGTTGTTAAAAATAACATTCAGGTCTGAGGTAGCTTGACTTTGGATCATCATAATATCTGTGAATCACCAACCCCGGTCCTGGAGAGCTACAGGGTGTGTCTTACTTGTTCCGGCACAACACAAATACACCTGGTCAACTAATCATGAAGACTGAATTAGATGGGTTAGTGCTAGGCTGGAACAAAGGCCTGCATGGCCGGTTGCTCTCCAGGACCAGGGTTGCTGACCACTGATCTAAATAGAGATACTAATAACTAACACAGAGTTCTCCATCTCCAGTCCTTTTGCTCCGGCCCAGCATGCTAACACAACACAGTGCCTGCCCTGTCTGACCCTTACATACATACATACATACATACATACATACATACATACATACATACATACATTACATACATACATACATTACAGTACAGTACATACATACAGTACATACAGTCAGGGGCGGTGTGTTCAATAGGGCGATATGGGCGACGCACTGCCAAACGGGAAAAGGAAGGGATTTTTTTTCTAATCAATTATATCACGGCAACAGTAGTTATCAGTGTTGTAATCTAGACGTCTGATCTGCCACAGTGCCACTAAATGTCCAATCAGGCTAAAGTCGTGCTTCAAATGGCCCCCCCCCCCTTTTGGGGCGATTTCAGTCAGGTTGAAAATCGCCCAGAAGTCTGTCATAGACTCCCATGTAAAATCTATTTTTTTCAAATATCAGAGCTTTCAATACAATCTCTATGGGTTTCTGAGGGCTTGCACTTACGCGCTTTCGTCATACGTAACGTAACCATGAACGTAACTAAGAAAAGAGCGGGTAGCCTCATCAATCAATTCACTACTACTGTAAAAATGGCTAGGCTTCAGTGCAACTCGATTGTGTCTTTGAAAGAAGTTCCTTTTTGTCGGCGAACAAATGAAGATAAATTGGCAACGAAACAATTAGGACCTCCCAGACCAAATTTAATAATTCAACAGGTTTCTACTAAAGGGGGGAAGTCCTACACCCGAGGATTTTCCAAAAATTGGTACGAACGAAAAACCTGGCTAGCAGGCTGCGATGTAGCTAATGCAGTCTTCTGCTACCCCCTGCTTACTCTTTCACCCTGAAGGCGGCACGGCAGACAGCACCGCTTGGACAGCGACTGGTGTGTAACGGACATGCACCATCTTTCAGGAAAGATTAAGAAACATGAGCTGTCAAAGACCCACATGGATAGCTGTTTGAGATTGTCTGCTTTGGGGAGAGTGAACATTCCCACTCAACTGGATGAGGGATACAGGCTAGCTGTCTGCCGCCACAACGATGAGGTTAGTGTTGATAATCACAAGTTTACTGGAGAACTGAAACTGACAAGGCTGACAAGATAGGACCCTTTTGTCCATTGTTATTGGATAGGAACAGAACGTATAACCAGCTCCTGACCTAAATAGATCTTAGCACAACATTTTACTCAACATATCATATTCCATATTCACTATAACAAATATATTTACTACGACATTAGCAAGAACCGCCACATCCTCAGCCGGCTAATCCAGTGTGTGAAGTTTTGCGGAGTGTTTGAGTTAGCTTTGCGAGGCAAAGATGAAACTGAGGGCTCCACCAACCCTGGTAAGCCAACACTTTTGAGATCAGTCAATAAATGCTTCTGGTATTGACTTATATGCTGCCCCTGTCTTCATGTTGTTGCTGGACATATCTTTTTTAAAATGTGTGTAGGTCACCTAAATCATCAGAAAAATTGCCCCCCCTGAGAATTTTTTCAGGAGCCGCCACTGCATACAGTACAGTGCAGTACAGGGCAGTACATACATACAGTACATACAGTACATACATACCCAGCCAGTCTGTCCTTAATGATCTTGTGCCAGAAGCGTAGTGTCTCTCTGAGGAAGGCCTGGAGATGAGAGCAGCCAGACTCCTTTAGGCCCACATCTAGACTGGCCATGCTGCCCACCGCCCCCACTGCCTCCCATATACTGTTGGTCATCAGACACTGCTGGATGCTGTCACTGTGGGAGGAGAGAGCGACAGTTAGCAGAACATGTTAACATACACAGTAAGATACCATTTTGTTTGTGTGTATTCCAATCAGGTTCCTATCTTTGAATACTGTCAAATATATTGTCCAACTGCTAGAAGAATAAAATATATTGTCCAACCGCTAGAAGAAGAAGAAGATATTAATACTGCTGCTCACCTGAGTTCTTCAATTCGTGACAGACACTGCAGGTATTTCATGTGTCTCTCTGTGTTGTCCAGCTGTCCCAGGGTCTGTCCCAGGCTGTCTGCCCAGGGCTGGGCGCCCTGCAGGTGCTGTATCAGGGTGTTGGACAGGACCCTCTCCCGCTGGAGCAAACCTTCCAGAGACACACGGGACTCCTCGGCTGCAGACAGTGCTACTGACACCCGCAGCGGCACCGAACTGGACACCGTCAAAACCTGAGAAGGTGGGTGGAGGAAGACCTGTCAGCAAGGGAAATGCACGCCCTTAAACTAGCTATCAAAGGTTAGCTATAATATTCGCATAATTAACTATTCTATTATTTTCATTCAACAATTGATACAGCATTGAAAGCTGATTTGAGTGCGCAACAAAGTTAACAACGCACTAGCTAGCTTGCTAGCTACCTGCTCCTCCAGCAACTTGTTTTCCGCTGTCAGTTTCTCCAGGAGTGCGCTGACTTTCTTCAGCGACTTCAGATCCCCTCCGATTTCTTTCTCTATCAAGTCGACAACGTAGTCGGGGAGTGCTCCATCCCCCGATCCTGTTTCGGAGTCTTCATCATTTGTCGATATAGGGCTTTGTAGATCAGATTCATCACTTGGGCCGTCTTGCTGCTCTGCAGTGGGCGCCGCCATCTTTCTTCGGTGTCTCTTCCACGTCAACACAGCACGCATATGTAAACACAGCGCCAAACACAGTCGTCACCGTCAAGCCACCCCCTCTATTGGTGACAGTTAGTACTGCGGGACCTGTCACGGGTAAACACTTCGGACATTTCCAAATATTACACAATCCATGCTTTCTTACCCTCCTCCATTCGTTGGCTTCGAGTACCACTGATATCATAAGTGGAGTGGTGAATGCTTCAGACGATTTACCGTAGATGTGTTATTTCAGTGACTACCAAAGGGAATTAGGAAGGATGTTTTCAAAACAAGACCCTCTTCAGTGTCAAGTGTCATGTTGACAATCAACATTAAGACCTCACACGAAACAACTGGACATACTGTTTATGCTCAGTTATGTAGTTGTTGAACTAATTAATTACCCAGAAAGGAACAGTTATTTTCCAGCATTTCAAACATATTGTAAAATACATATGCCCCCCTATCCTTCATTCGTACATCCTTTTCCTGTGAATGGGGAATATGCTTGAGTATGTTCCATTACTATCTTCCTCTGTGCAAAATGTGCTCGAGATGTTTTGCGGGGGTTGCATTGACATTGCTTAACAATTGGCCCTTCTCTGGATCCCTAGGGACCCAATGGATAGCATCTCAAATAGCACTCTATTCCCTATATAGTGCACTACTTTTACTACTTTTTGACCAGGACCCATAGAGCACTAGGGAATAGGGTGCCATTTTGGATGCCAGATGCAACCGCTGGTGAGTTCAGAGATGTCCAGGAATGGCTGGTCATGTGATTTCATGTTCACTCACCCCACCTTGCTCTGGACTGGACCTGTGGAGTCTGGATTACAGTATGAGGGCAGACAATACGTGCTTTATGAGTTATTAATTATCTCTCTATCTCCCTTTCCCTCTCTTTCTCTCTCTCGCTCTCTCTCTCTCTCTCTCTCTCTCTCTCTCTCTCTTTAATGGGGCGTTATTGCCATGGAAAACACCATTCAGCAGCATGGAAAACACACTCATGTTGAGAAGAAGAAGAAACAGTTAAAGGAATCGGACAATCTGTTTTCTGGACTTAAAGATTTTAGGCTTCAGTTTGCCCAAATCTGAAGTGAACCGCTTATCCAAACGGTTGTTTTTATCATAACCAAATATTGAAATGGGAAAAATTAATATCTGCGTAAAACGGGCGTTCATTTTCGTCTGTGTCTTAATCGGGGTAAGTGATCGTCCATTCTATTGGCCTGGTCCTATTCGAGTTGATAAACCTGTTTTTTATAGGGGCAGGGCGCCAATTAGGACTGTGTATACAGGTTTTTTAATATTACATTATTTTTGTACATTATTGCTGGTTCTTTTGGCAACTTCTACGCAAGCAGTGAGAGTTGCAGTTTACACGCGACGGAATAAAGAGCGGTGGCGCTTTCATCAACAATAATGAGCCGATTGTTCTATAGTGCAGTATTGAAAGAAGCACTAAAATTACATAGACATTTTGTATTTCATGTTACAATTAGGCCACTTGGCTTTTATCTAACCTTCAGCTGTCATGTTTCACTTTCACTGTAACACGTTTTTTAGCGCTGGTTTTTGGGTGTGTCCAGTTTATTTATTTATTTCCGCCTTTTTATTTGCCCCCTATTTGTTAATTTGCTCAGTATAATCCTCTAGCTGCTAAATATTTTAAAGTTATGAGTTATATTTATTCTCTTCTTCAAATAGGCCTACTGGCCTTAGTAACGTTTCTGCAAAACATTAGGCTAGTCAATAACTGATATTACATTTTTATAAACAGCCGACTAACTAAACATTTCAGCGATTAATTTCTTAACAATTTATAATTTCTTAGTCTATTTATAAATGAGGTATAAGATTATTATCAAATGCATTATTGAAGTTATGAAGAAATCGATCCCTCAACTCTCCTCTGAATCAAATGACTGTATCAAGCTTTACTGTGCATTAGCAGTAGAACTCTCAGGATAATACCCTATACATGTGGAATGATTGATTGTATCATGTGTTGTATTCTCTTCAGATCATCAGCACCCTCTTGCTGGCTATCACGTTATTTGGACATGGGTTCTTCCACAAAAAAGAAGAAGTAATTATGTTTTTTTTATAGCCACTATTACATTTACTAATTATATCATACACATGTTGTTATAATAATGATGTGTCCATCTAGCCTGGTACTAGATCTGTTTGTGCTGTCTTTCCAACTCCTACAGTGTTTAGCATGACAACAACCATAGGAGTTGGCAATACAGCATAAACAGATCTGAGACCAGGCTAGAGTCCAGCAGCATCATTGTAATATTATGATTATAAAGCCAGAATTGCCATATCATTAATTTGGCTTGTCTTCCTATTCACAGATAGGCGAGATTCTACCAGGGATAGTAATGATGTATGTCCTAGAAGCAGCAACCCTGGTCCTGTCAATCTTTGGGGGTTTTGGCGCTCGCAAGGAGAAGAAATGGGCTGTGGTTCTGGTAAGCTTGCCTAGACCTGTCAAAAAATGTTAGCCTGATCCCAGATCTGTTTTGTCTTGGATAATTATCATAGGAGTTGGCTATACAGCACAAACATATCTGGGACCTGGCTACCGACTTGACGTCTCCTCTGCTGCAAACTGTTCCTTTCTGACAAGTAATGGCATGCCATAAAACTCAACTGAAACCAGTCAAGACTTTTCCCATGACATGCTTCCAACATGTTTTCCAAAAAGAGTGATAAGGTTTGAATTAACCTTTAGTATTGATTTTGCTTGACAACCCCTATATGTGTGTGTAGTTTTCAGTAGGTATGTCACTGGCCAGCCTATACCTGTTTGTGGAGTGCGTGAGAGCATATGAATCCAAACACAAGGTACAGTAGTCTATATATATATATATATTTACAGGTAACTGCCAAAATAAAGGGAACACCAACATAGTATCTTAACAGGGTGTTGGGCCACCACGAGCAGCCAGAACAGCTTCAATGCACCTTGGCATAGATTCTACAAGTGTCTGGAACTCTATTGGAGGAATGTGAAACAATTCTTCCACGAGAAATTCCATCATTTGGTGTTTTGTTGATGGAAAACGCTGTCTCAGGCGCTACTTCAGAATCTCACATAAGTGTTCAATTGGGTTGAGATCTGGTGAATGAGAAGGCCATGGCATATGGTTTACATCAATCGTTTTCATGCTCAACAAACAATTCAGTGACCACCCGTGCCCTTTGGATGTGGGCATATCATCCTATGGGGGCGTAGCCATGGTAGCCAAAATAATGTTCATACTGTACATGACCCTAAACATGATGGGATATTAACTGCTTAATTAACTCAGGAACCACACCTGTGTGGAATCACCTGCTTTCAATATACTCTGTGTCCCTCATTTACTCAAGTGTTTCCATTATTTTTGGCAGTTACCTGTATATATCTTAACTTTTTAATTCAACCTTGAGCCAATGTTTGTTTGCTGTTCTGGTGAAAATATATTTGAGAATGTATTGTATGATGGTGCAATGCATCTGATTCTTGATAATTTAATGTACTGTGTCTGTCCATTTCAAATTCATAGCTGATTATAGGTTTCAGCTGTGAATATAACACTCAATGTAAACTTTATTAATTTCAAGTTGGAGGAGTTAACCAGAGACGAATACCTAGCGATGATGCCTCTGAGTAGAGCGAATCAAACAGATATAAAAGAGATTTACAACATGCAGACTAACGTAAGTCACCTTCATTTAATGCTTCTTATGGTCTCTGCTTGTGCCAATTCAATGTCCCAGGGTGCCAATTCAATGTCCCAGGGTGCCAATTCAATGTCCCAGGGTGCCAATTCAATGTCCCAGGGTGACAGTTCAATGTCCCAGGGTGCCAATTCAATGTCCCAGGGTGCCAATTCAATGTCCCAGGGTGTCAATTCAATGTCCCAGGGTGCCAATTCAATGTCCCAGGGTGTCAATTCAATGTGTGTCTTAAGGGCCAGTTTTCCATATTATGTCAACCTAGGCCTAGACTAAAAGCACTTTCATTGGAGATTTCTCCATGGAGGGTTCTTCCAGAACTAGGCTTGAACTATATCTGGTAAATCACGCCTAAGTGTTTTTAAAATGTCTGCTGTGGTGTTTCCTTCACTATCAGATCAAATGCTGTGGGCTCGTACAAGGCTACCAAGACTGGGGCACAGACATCCCAATCTCCTGCCTCTGTTCTGATGAGGACTCAACACACTTTAAATGTGTGAGTCTGCTGTGTTAAATAAGTTATCTTGTTGCTGTTGATGTTGTTGTTATCTGTATGCTAAGGAGGATGGGTTTCAATGTGTCAGCCTGTGTTAAATAAATTACCACTCAAATATGAAAGTGTAAATCTGTTGTCTTTCGGAAAGAGCAATTTATTTATTTATTCTATTATTTCTTTAAAATGTGTTTTTAAAACAAAATACAAAACAGACGATAAGGAGAGTGACAAGACGACCATAAATACACTGAGGAAGATGTACATGACAATATTCTAAAAGACCAACAAAAACGATAGAACACATTTGGACCAGACAATTATCATGGATGCCGTAGTGTAGCCTAATAAGAAATAATGCAGATAAAGTCAAGCACTGTTTTAAACCATGTCACATTCTATTTCAGGTTGCTCGTGGTAACAATACAAGATTTGTTATTCACTATCCCAACAGTGATAAGCCTGAGGATGATGACCGCAAGAGATTAATGGATGAACACATGCTGGTATATGAAGAGGTAAAAACATGTAATTCCACTACACCAGGGATGGGCAAATGGCGGCCATTTTCAAGGCCCTCGGATCAGTTAGCCCATGTCAGCTAATATTTTTTAGATTGCTAAATTAGTTTAGCGGCCAGCTATCTAAACTTGTTATCATGGTCAAATTACCGCCCATGGGGCCCCCATTGATGTTGTTAGTCAGTCTCACTCTCATGTCATATTAAAAACTGCATACATTTCTCACCACTCTATGGCAAAATGTGTAGAATTGCAGCAAACTTGCTTTATAACTGCAACATTTTCTTTACACCCCATGTCAAAATGTGTAGAATTGCACGAAATGAACTCAAACACTTTTTTTCCCTCTCTCTGCTGTCAAGAGGGGGCAACTAAAAGTTTAGCTCGCAATTTTGCGCTAAATGTTTTGCTCGCAATTGTGTATCAAACTAGAAGGTCATAATTCTAGTTTGATACATAAAGATGACTTACAGTACTCATTGATACAATAAACGGCTATTTGTTCAAGTTCTGATATAATATGGACCTATATACTCTTGTTTTTCTCACAAAATGACAAACTCTTAATTTTTCATTTTCAGCCATGTCTTCCCATCTTAATCTCTGTCTTGGGCTATGGACTCATTCTGATAACAGGAATATTTATAGCACTTACAGCATTATGGGTATGTATTTCAGATCTATGTCTGTACTATTGAACCATTCCAGGGTTGGGGTCAATTCAGTTTTTTCAATTCAATCAATTGAAATTCAATTCCCAAATTGAAAATTGTCCATAGTTTTTCATGTGGATTTTTCAATTCAGGAAGTGATTTTCAATTGATTGAATTTAATTGACTACCTGAATTGAAAACTTTTTTTGCATTAGTAGTAGTATTGGTTTATTATAATTATTACACCCAGGCCGTACTTGGCAGCTAAAAAATGAATTGCAGTACACAGTACATACAGTGAGGGAAAAAAGTATTTGATCCCCTGCTGATTTTGTACGTTTGCAAACTGACAAAGAAATTATCAGTCTATAATTTTAATGGTAGGTTTATTTGAACAGTGAGAGACAGAATAACAAAACAAAAATCCAGAAAAAACGTGATAAATTGATTTGCATTTTAATGAGGGATATAAGTATTTGACTCCTCTGCAAAACATGACTTAGTACTTGGTGGCAAAACCCTTGTTGGTAATCACAGAGGTCAGACATTTCTTGTAGTTATCCACCAGGTTTGCACACATCTCAGGAGGGATTTTGTCCCACTCCTCTTTGCAGATCTTCTCCAAGTCATTAAGGTTTCGAGGCTGACGTTTGGCAACTCGAACCTTCAGCTCCCTCCACAAATCTTCTATGGAATTAAGGTCTGGTGACTGGTTAGGCCACTACAGGACCTTAATGTGCTTCTTCTTGAGCCACTCCTTTGTTGCCTTGGCCGTGTGTTTTGGGTCATTGTCATGCTGGAATACCCATCCACAACCCATTTTCAATGCCCTGGCTGAGGGAAGGAGGTTCTCACCCAAGATTTGATGGTACATGGCCCCGTCCATTGTCCCTTTGATGCGGTGAAGTTGTCCTGGCCCCTTAGCAGAAAAACAACCCCAAAGCATAATGTTTCCACCTCCATGTTTGACGGTGGGGATGGTGTTCTTGGGGTCATAGGCAGCATTCCTCCTCCTCCAAACACGGCGAGTTGAGTTGATGCCAAAGAGCTCCATTTTGGTCTCATCTGACCACAACACTTTCACCCAGTTCTCCTCTGAATCATCCAGATGTTCTTTGGCAAACTTCAGACGGGCATGTATATGTGCTTTCTTGAGCAGGGGGACCTTGCGGGCGCTGCAGTATTTCAGTCCTTCACGGCGTAGTGTGTTACCAATTGTTTTCTTGGTGACTATGGTCCCAGCTGCTTTGAGATCATTGACAAGATCCTCCCGTGTAGTTCTGGGCTGATTCCTCACCGTTCTCATGATCATTAAAACTCCACGAGGTGAGATCTTGCATGGAGCCCCAGGCCGAGGGAGATTGACAGTTATTTTGTGTTTCTTCCATTTGCGAATAATCGCACCAACTGTTGTCACCTTCTCACCAAGCTACTTGGCGATGGTCTTGTAGCTCATTCCAGCCTTGCGTAGGTCTACAATCTTGTCCCTGACATCCTTGGAGAGCTCTTTGGTCTTGGCCATGGTGGAGAGTTTGGAATCTGATTGATTGATTGCTTCTGTGGACAGGTGTCTTTTATACAAGTAACAAGCTGAGATTAGGAGCACTCCCTTTAAGAGTGTGCTCTTAATCTCAGCTCGTTACCTGTATAAAAGACACCTGGGAGCCAGAAATCTTTCTGATTGAGAGGGGGTCAAATACTTATTTCCCTCATTAAAATGCAAATCAATTCATAATATTTTTGACATATGTGTTTCTGGATTCTTTTGTTGTTATTCTGTCTCTCACTGTCAAATAAACCTACCATAACAATTATAGACTGATCATTTCTTTGTCAGTGGGCAAACGTACAAAATCAGCAGAGGATCAAATACTTTTTTCCCTCACTGTACAACTAAACAAGAACAATTAAAACATGTGAAAGTCAGAATGGGAGCTGAAGGATGAATCGAGCCCACCACTATACCATATTTTTTTTACCTTATGTTTCGAGTGTAGGCCTATTTGATTTCACTGTTATCTTTCACATTCAGCACCAAGTCACCTGCTCCATCAATCCTGTCTGAACCGTTACTGTGTGTTTGGTCCTCAGGATATTGGAGTTGCCCTGGCCATCACAATACTCTGCCAGATGAGAAGAAAGTTTGATGTGCCACCTGTGATCTTCACATCTCAACCACATCAATACAGAGAGCTGTGTGACACAGCAGAGAATGTCTGAAATGAAATGGTCCTCTTATGAAGGATACACAATGCACTAGTCTGAGTGACAGTCTGTTTGTGCTATCATGCCAACTCCTTGTCACTCATTCGTGTCAAGCCACACATGGCAATGGGTGACAAAATAGTTGGCTTGGCAATGACAGCAATGGAGTTGGCATTTTGCCAGACCACAAACAGATCTGGGATCATGCTAGCAATGCACTCATATTATGTACATATTCATAACACACTTGAAAGGACAACTAGGGACATTATTAGACATTAGATATCTCTGATGGGTTGTCCAAAGTATTACTGTTCAACTGATTGTCCATCTGACTGCCAACAAGCGTCTTCTTATTGGCTGTCAAGGGTTCTGTAAAACCTGTGGTTTGTTTTTCTGTTGTAAATAATTGGTAACCATTTAACCATTGAAGTGCCTCAGTGTTGGTTACAGTGTCTTGAATAAAGGGACAACCAACATCTCTTAAAAATATATATTTTGTTTGCTAAACACAACTGTATTACCAAATTACTTTACCATTATCATAGGAAGTCACAATCAGACTGACAAAAATGGTATTTCTTCCAGTGGCCTTTGTCCTCTCCACATCCCCATTTCATTTTCTCTATTCCTCTTTTCCGTCTGCTCTCTCCTCTCATCCTCCTCTCGTCCTCTCTTCCTCTTTCCCTGTTTCCCCCTCTTCTCCTCTCTGACTCCCTCAGCTCTTTCTCTCTCCTCTTCTGTTCTTCCTTCTCTGCCTTTGTCTCTGCTTCCTTTCTCTTCCTCTCCTCCTTCTCTTGTTTCTTCAACTTCTCTTTCTTCCATCTGAATACAGTCTGACTCAGGGGGAAAAGTTGTTTCAAACAATGAAGAAGTAATGAAGGACTCTAGACTGTATGTTATTAGACCAGTGGTTCTAGCCTGGGTACCAGTCTGTTTAGCTATCATTCCACTCCTTGACACTCCTTGGCATATGACACGGAGTACAAGTTATCTAAACACACTGGTACCCAGGCTACAGTGGTACCTACTCAAAATAGTATTTTACATGAATTCAATAAACTCTACTTTGTTCTATTTACCTGTGTGGCAGAAGCTTCCATGGCAACCTGCTGCGCTGCTGTGGTTCCATCGTCATGGCTCCCCAAATTATCTGCATTGCACTGTCAAATCACAGGAGGGCAGTAGATATTAACTCATCAAGTTAGTTAGATGCACAGAGAGAGGGGCCTAGCCTGTTCCCAGATCTGTTTGTGTTATCATGTGTTTGGCATGACAAGCAGAGGCATGATGACACAAACAGACTGGTTCCCAGGCTAAGAAGGGCCCCTGATACCTTATAGATTAAGGTAACATTTTATTTGGATAGTCCATTTGTAGATGCTCTACAGACTATCTACAGACTATCAGTAGCATTTCATCTATCTACAAACCCTAACTCTAACCTTAACCCTTATTTTAAACCTTACCCTAACCCTAACCGTAACCTTAGCAAGCAATTGCTTATCAACAGATAGTTTCTTGATAGTACAAATGCTGTATCTTCATTTGAACCTGTTTTTCACAGCAGGAAAATAGTCCTGCAGCAACAGAACATTTGAATTATTATGTGGATTATAATTAAATAAATTTTCATTAGGGCAACTCAAGTCTGACATTTTTAAAGTGGAAATTACAAACTTTAGAAGCATTTTTAAACCTTGAATACACTACAAGCTTGCATTTCCTGATGTGCAGGAAAATTCTCATCAACAACAGCATGATCAAATTAATATCCGTCATCTGTATGAGGATCTGAAGAGCATCTACAGATGGACTGTCCAAATAAAGTGTGTGACCTAGATTAAGAACGGTCTTTATTACTAATGCATGGTTCTCACCATGTTTCCATTGCTTTTCATGTCCTGCAAGTCGATGATGGTATTAAGCACATCAGCAGTCCCCCTCAGATGCTTGTTCTCCTCATCCATTGCATTTCTCTCAGTGTTCCACCTCTCCTCCCCCTCTCTCTCCTCCTCTTCCTCCTGGTCCACTCTCTGCTCCTCCAGTCCCCTGACCCACTCTTCTCTCTTCTTCTACTTCTCCTCCATCTTCTCCAGTTCTCTTGATCCAGGAGTTTGCTGAGTGACTCGATCTCCTCCGGCGCTGCCTTGCTCTTCTCTTTTATCCACTCTCTGTCCTCTATCGCTTTCTTTTCCAACTCTTTCAGCCTCTTTCTCTCGCTCCTAAACCTCACCCTTACCGCCGACATACTTTCCTGGCGGTCGTCCAGCCATAGCTGGTACTCCAGCGTATCTCTCTCTAGCTGCTCCATGCAACACTCTAACCAAAGCTTCTTCTGGTTAACTCTGTTATCCTCTAAATCTATCATCTCCGTTTCCTTCCTCTCCTTCTCCCTCTTCCGTTCCAACTCTTCCTTCTCTTCTGCTCTCTCCATCTCCACTGGGTACCGTTTCTTTCTCTCCTTCTACAGTTCCAGCTCTACTTTCAGTGGTTAAAAATACTTGAAAGTGCTACTTCAGTAGTTTTTGGGGGTATCTGTGCTTTGCTTTACTATTTATATTTTTGCCAACTTTTACTTTTACTTCACTACATTCCTAAAGAAAAGAATGTACTTTTTACTCCATACATTTTCCCTGATACCCAAAAGTACTCGTTAAATTTTGAATGCTTAGCAGGACAGGAAAATTGTCCAATTCACACACTTATCAAGAGACTGTCTCTGGTCATCTCTACTGCCTCTGATCTGGCGGACTCACTAAACACAAATGCTTCATTTGTAAGTTATGTCTGAGTGTTGGAGTGTGCCCCTGGCTATCCGTCAATAAACGAAAACAAGAAAATTGTGCCGTTTGGTTTGCTTAAAATGTGGAATTTGAAATGGTTTATACTTGTACTTTTGCTTTTGATACTTAAGTACATTTTAGCAATTCCATTTACTTTTAACACTTAAGTATATTTAAAACCAAATACTTTTAGACCTTTACTCAAGTAGTATTTTACTGGGTGACTTTCACTTTTACTTGAGTCATTTTCTATCAAGGTATCTTTACTTTTACTCAAGTATGAAAATTGAGTACTTTTTCCACCACTGTCCACCTCCTCCTCCTCTTCTCTTGTCCTCCTCTAATCTCCTCTAACTTCTCCACCTCTTTTGCTTTCAATTGAATTTCCTCATCCTTCTCTCTCTCCATCTTACCTAGGTGCCATTCCACCTCCCCCTCTTGCTTCAGATGTACCTTCCTCTTCTCTCTGTCTCTCCGTCTCAAACTGCTTTATCTTTGCACTCCGTTCTTCCTTTTCTCTCTTCCAATCTGTTCTGATTCTCTCAATCTCTTTCTGTATCACAGATGTTAATTGATCACACTCCCCCGCTGCTTGTATTGCCCGTTCTACCACCAGCTCCAGCCTTTCTTCCTCCTCCAGTTCCTCCTCTTTCTTCTCCTCTATATCCCTCCGTTCCCTCTTCTCCTGAAAGTCACTTCTTTCTTTTTATTTTGTTGTTTTCTTTTTCCCCCGAAACGTTTTCCTTTTTTGCTGGAGCTCCTCACTCGTCATCTCATACTCTCTGTCACCGTCACTGTCCCCAAGACTCTGCAAAGGTAGCCGGGGCATTGCTCCACCAATCCACAAGCCGGAGTTGTGTTGTGGTGGAGAAGGTTTTGATTGAAGTGTTCTGGAAGATGCCAGTCATTTGAATAGAATGTTCAATTCAAAACAACTGCTTTAAAGTTCTGAGTTCCAACATGGAATAGAAAGTGAGGAAGTTTCCACAAAGACTGAAAGTTGTTTTTCTCACAGATAAAGGCAATAATGACAACATGATAAATAATGATAATACATCCAAACAGTTGATCTGTTTTTGTATCTATTTTGTTATCTATTTAATTTGAAAAGTATTTTTAACAAAGTATTTTTAACAGATTCCATCCAGGTTTTGAGAGCAATGTCGTTGAGAACTGAAATACAATACCACAGGGGGGGGGGGGGGCTCACATGGTGATTAGCAGGTGGGGCGGGATTACATTCTTTGTGCAGGTGCAGTTGGACAGTTAAGGGTGGGTGGGTGGGTGGGTAGAGAGAGAGAGAGAGAGAGAGAGAGAGAGAGAGAGAGAGAGAGAGAGAGAGAGAGACGGAAAAGCCTAATGTGGGCGGGAAGGCATCAGGTGGCTAGAGAAAGAGAAAGTCCCATCCACTAACAAAAACAATCTGGAGGAGAAGGACGGCAGCTCTTCTGACAGTGTAAAGGAGACTCAATCTGTTTCTTATTCTGTGTGGAGGGGTAGCGCTTATTATTGTCTGTTCGGTGCACTCTGTTGCCGTTGGAGATAAACTGGGGCAACACCTGAGAAGGAGGCGGGAACGGAACGCTGTCTTTCTGGAGAACTGAGCTGCTGTTATCTTCCCCTGGTGGACGTAGGGGAGCGAGGGAAGAGACAGAGGCCTGGTTGGAGGGAACATTCTGGGCTTGACTGAAAGACCTGTGCTCCATTCTCAGCTCTGAGGTGGTTATATGGCCAGAAGGAAATCCTGTAACACACCTGATCAACTAAAGAATGATATTTTCCACACCTGTGCTGTGACCTACTACAGGACTGAAGCTACTGTATGTGGAAGAGTCTTCTCTGGCCTAGAAGGATTTACAAGTCACAAAGAGACCATATGTCATCTGTGATTGTAACCTAGCCACAACCATCAGGGGATGGCGCTGTAAGGCAGACCATCACACACTTGCTCATAACACAGTTATAACATAGTCATACCATTGTGACGTGACACTGAGTCAGTGTCTTGGTGAGGCTCCCAGGCCAGGCCTCTTCACGATGCAGCAGCCGACAGGAGGAGTGGAGCAGCAGGACGAATCTTTTGATTTCCTGTTCAAGATCATCCTGATTGGAGACTCTAACGTGGGGAAGACCTGTGTGGTCCAGAGCTTCAAGTCAGGACAGTTCTCTGAGAGGCAACAGAACACCATAGGGGTGGACTTCACCGTGCGGACAGTGGACATCGAGGGCAAGAAAATTAAGGTAAGGAAGTCAGCCTCAAACTTTAAGAAGAAATTGTGCTTTATAAAACCAAAAAGGGTTCAATGAAAGTCAGCCTAACCCTAAACCTAACCCTACTGTCACTCTCACTCCCGCAAGCTGTTGCATATCAACAGAGCTGCAGTTGATAGTTTGTTGATAGTTTGAACATCTACAACAGATCTTCTGTTGTTGACTATACACATAAAGTATAACTGAAATATCTAAGTGTTGCCTCCTGATCAGATTAGTTGCTGTTTGAATACTTCAGTTTTGAGGCCATTGGAGTGGTTGATGTAAAATACAGCTGTTGTCTTGTGATACTGCCAAGAAGACTTTGCAGGCCTTTTGACATGTAAAACAAGTTGTACCAGCAGTTCACGAGGGACTCGCCTTTCTGGTTCTCCAACAACACATCCATCATTCCTCCTTCTTTTCCCGGACCAAAAACGTCAGCATTTAAAAAAAACTTCAGTGAGAAAAGTGGGAGTACGCCTTAAGTACCTACTAAGGTAGACCTACTGTATGCTTGAATAGGAAACCTCTATGAGGCGCTGGCTACACTCTCAGAAAAAAAGGTGCTATCTAGAACCTTAAAGGGTTCTTCAGCTGTCCCCATAGGAGTACCCTTTGAAGAACCCTTTTTGGTTGCAGGTAGAACCCTTTTGTGTTCCATGTAGAACCCTTTCTACAGATGGTTCTACATGGGACCCAAAAGGGTTCTACCTGGAACCAAAAAGGGTTCTCCTATGGGTCAGCCGAAGAACCCTTCTGGAACCCTTTTTTCTAAGAGTGTAGGTTTAAATACTTTAGAGATACTTTAGGTTTAAATGATTTTGTTGCTGGAGGGCACCTCCCTCCCTCCTCTACCCACACCTGCTAACTGTATTGTTCCCCAAACCTGCCAGACAACAGAGATGATAGGAAGGTATTTATGGCAGGCTCTCTTCCTCTTACCAACCATAGAGATACACTCTTAGAAAAAAGGGTTACAATAGGATTCTTCCACTGTCCCCATAGGAGAACCCTTTTTGGTTCCATGTAGAACCCTCTGTGGAAAGAACCAAAAGGGGTTCTCCTATGGGGACAGCCAAATAACCATTTTAGGTTCTAGATAGCACCTTTTTGTTTATGAGTGTATCTGTACATTATTACTAGAGTGACCTACCGTGTCATAAACCTCCTTCATTCTAGAATGGGTTGTATTTCATTCTGTGATACTGACTGTGTCATCAACCAACTGAACTTTGACACAGGAAGGAAGAGCAGGCAATATGATGGCTTCAGAATGTATCTCAGTCTGGGCCTGTGTCCCAAATTGCACTCTTTTCCTTATATAGTGCACTACTTTTGACCAGGGCCCATGTCTCTGGTCAGAAGTAGTGCACTATATAGGGAATAGGGTGCCATTTAGTTTATGGCCACTCAGTGTGAATAGGACCTTGTTGCCTCAACCAGTACCACATGCCTGACTCAAAATGACAACTGTAACCACACAAAGAGACAGAGATCAGTGCAAACAGCATTTATTGAGACGGCTTGTACTATT
Source organism: Coregonus lavaretus (assembly GCF_964263955.1). Classification (NCBI taxonomy): domain Eukaryota; kingdom Metazoa; phylum Chordata; class Actinopteri; order Salmoniformes; family Salmonidae; genus Coregonus; species Coregonus lavaretus. The sequence goes on from NW_028161770.1 coordinate 55,248, forward strand.
TACTGATAGGAACATGGATATCATCGTGCTGTGAAGACTTCAATTTAATTTATTTCCTCACTTTGCATGACAATGGCAGTGCTCTTGCTCCAGGCAGAAATGGAGTTGAAGGGTGTTTTGCTTCCCACCCTATAGAGGTGTGTCATTGTTAAACACAGGAACCAGTGGAAATCCCCTGTGCATCACTGCACGCATACTGTATATAAGCTATCCCTCCCAAAGCCAGTGACAGAGCCATGTTTAGTACATTAAAACTACAGCACATATGGATCAAAACAATGACAATCCCTACAGTAGCTTTTGGAAGCATATTAATTATTTTTTATCCAACAAGTTATCTTGTGCTTGTGTACATGTTGCATGGATGATTAGGAGAAAGAGAGATAAAAGGAGTTAACGGTGGTTTTAGAGAAAGATAAAGGCTGTGAGGGGAGTGATAAAGAAACCATTGCAAGTTCAGACCAGGTGAGCAGGGGAGATTAGGAACTCTGGTGCCAGGTTTGTCAGGTTGCTATGGCAGTTGTTGCTATGCTAACATGAAGATAGGAGAAGGGCAGGCGGAGGCTGAAGGAGATGCCCCAGACAGTGACATATTGCAGCATTTTTTAAGTTACAGTACATCATCATTTTGTTAAGGTGTCATTTCAGTTTTGTATTGTCCCCTCCAGGAGTACATTAGGCTTTGAGATCATTGTTTTGTATTGTCCCCTCCAGGAGTATATTAGGCTTTGAGATCATTGTTTTGTATTGTCCCCTCCAGGAGTATATTAGGCTTTGAGATCATTGTTTTGTATTGTCCCCTACAGGAGTATATTAGGCTTTGAGATCATTGTTTTGTATTGTCCCCTCCAGGAGTATATTAGGCTTTGAGATCATTGTGTTTGTGTGTGAGATATTGGTCTAATTCTGTGTCTGTGTAAAACAGATGCAGGTATGGGACACAGCTGGACAGGAGCGTTTCCGGACCATCACCCAGAGTTACTACCGCAGCGCCCACGGCGCCATGATCGCCTATGACATCACACGCCGCGGAACCTTTGACTCTGTGTCCCATTGGATCAGAGAGGTGGAGCTGTACGGCGCGGCCAATATAGTGCTCTGTCTCATTGGTGAGTGGGAGCTGAAATATCTGCTGACTCCGTGTGGCATGGGCCATTGTTTTGAATTGAAATGTTTGTTCTACCATTTGTATTTCTATGATTGAGATGTAAAGATTTGAAATAAAAAAGTTTCTGGGCCTCTCTCAGAAAAGAGGTCCAAACCTTTAAAATACTTTAACACCTGACCCCTTCCTGTTCAATTAAAGGTCAAATCAATGTGTTTCTGACAAATCAGTTCTAAAAACAAAACTTTAAACACCTATTTCTCTCCCTCCCAGGCAACAAGTCACAGGAAGGGGTCAGGGGTTAAAGTCTTTTAAACAACTATTTATCTCCCTCCCAGGCAACTAGTCACAGGAAGGGGTCAGGGGTTAAACATTGAAGCTGGCTCTTTGTCTTTTATATTGTCTGTGAACTGTCAAATAGATGCTGAAGACACATTTCCAACAATGTCCTTCCTCTCCCTCCCAGGTAACAAGTCTGACCTGGAGTCTGAGCGTCGGGTGTTGTTCCAGGAGGCGTGCTGTATGGCTGAGGAGAGAGGCATCCTGGCAGCGTTAGAGACCTCAGCTAAGGAGGCTCAGAATGTGGACGATGCCTTCATGATGATGGCCCGCGAGTTGCTGGCACGCAACGGCATGGCCGTCCAGCAACAGGCGCCTAGCAACAACGACTCGCCTCGCGTCCTGCTCCGAGCCAACTCAAGACCAATCAACGGGCCGGCGGTGATCGCAGACAAGAAGACGTGTTGCTAACATACAGAGGAGGAAGGACAACAGAGGGAATTTAAGAATGGATACCTGGGGGGACATGAGTGCGTGCCACTGTTCTACCTGGAAGTGGACAGAATAGGGCAGGTATCATCAACTACATTCAGCCGCCAGACCATTTTTTCTGGAACAGATGGTCGGGGGGCCGGAACATAATTACAAATAATTTGTCAACTGCAAATTGACATCAAGAAGCCGAAACAGATATAGTTTGACTAAAACATTATTTCAAAACCTTGCTTCCATATGTATCATTCACGTGTCTCTCTATTATGGGTGGGAATACTTGGGAACAGATTTCTTAAATTAAAATCACTTGGAGCTGATTTCCTGTAGTTTTTACAGTCGTTTATGTCAACAATGAAAATTCCACAAAAATATATACAGTACCAGTCAAAAGTTTGGACACACCTGCTCATTCCAGGGTTTTTTCTTTATTTTTACTATTTTCTACATTGTAGAATAATAGTGAAGACATCAAAACTATGAAATAACACATATAGAATCATGTAGTAACACGAGCAATGGACGTTAGACCGGTGGAAATTTGTCCTTTGGGCTGGAGTCCAAATTTGAGATTTTTGGGTCCAACCGCCATGGCTTTGTGAGATGCGGTGTAGGTGAACGGATGATCTCTGCATGTGTAGTTCCCACTGTAAAGCATGGAGGAGGTGGTGTTATGGTGTGGGGGTGCTTTCCTCTTGACACGGTCTGTGATTTATTTAGAATTCAAGGCACACTTAACCAGCATGGCTACCACAGCATTCTGCAGCAATACGCCATCCCATCTGGTTTGGGCTTAGAGGGACTATCATTTGTTTTTCAACAGGACAATGACCCAACACACCTCCAGGCTGTGTAAGGGCTATTTTACCAAGAAGGAGAGTGATGGAGTGCTGCATCAGATGACCTGGCCTCCACAACCCCCCGACCTCAACCCAATTGAGATGGTTTGGGATGAGTTGGACCGCAGAGTGAAGGAAAAGTAGCATATGTGGGAACTCCTTCAAGACTGTTGGAAAAGCATTCCAGGTGAAGCTGGTTGAGAGAATGCCAAGAGTGTGCAAAACTGTCATCAAGGCAAAGGGTTGCTATTTGAAGAATCTCAAATATAAAATATATATGTTTAACACTTTTTTAGTTACTACATGATTCCATATGTGTTATTTCATTGTTTTGATGTCTTCACAATTATTCTACAATGTGGAAAATAGTAAAAAAAATAAAGAAAACCCCTTCAATGAGTAGGTGTTTTAAAACTTTTGACCGGTAGTGTATAGATATTTCTTGCTCAGAAAACTTGGAGGTCCAAATAAAACCACCCATGGGTCAAATCCAGCCCGCGGGCTGCCAGTTAGGGAACCCTGGAATAGGGGAAGCTGAGACCATTACAGACAGTACACACACTCCTCTCTTGTGGGTGCCTTTAAGTACTATTGACCTATGACCTATGCAGTGGTGTAGCGCAGTAATTATCTTAAGGGGGTTAGCCGTCAGAGATGACAAGCCACTGACGGAGTTGACAACAGATACTCAAAACAGACATATTTTTGCCTCTAAAAAAACATTTGTAAAATATGGAAAATTATTCATTTGAAAGTCCCCAATAAAAACAGAACCATTCTATCAGATCTTTCAGCACTCTGGCGCCGATGGCGTTAGACAAAAATCTGACAGAGTTGATGCTTTAAGGAGTTTACAAATATTGCATTTTTCTTCTTCATTCAAGTGGTATACACAGTAGGAATTATGTTTTTCCTCAGTTGCTTTATGACTCTAAAACCTCATTAAATGTAATATATTTGAACCAAAATTAATATTCTATCGTAATCTATCAGACAGATGGAGTTGACAGTTTATGTGGTTGTGACCATGGTGATTTCAATATTGTTTGTTTAAATCTATTAAAAGTTTAGAACTTTACATTTACATTTTAGTCATTTAGCAGACGCTCTTATCCAGAGCGACTTACAGTTAGTGAGTGCATACATTTTTCAACCAACCCTTCACAATCACAGGTGGTCCTCTTAAGTCTTTCTAAAGGAACTGAAGGAGAGACTGAGAGGAGAGGTGAGACCTTGGGGTTTCTGGATGAAGAGGCCTCTCCCTGCACCAGGGATGTTTTCAGGCCTGGCAGGAGTAGGGGCAGCCTGCTGGGGAACAGCTCGCTGTACTGAGTCTTGTGCCTGGGGGGACAGGCACCTACACCCTCCCCACTGGGGCCTGGGTCTTCAGGACCCTGGGGCTCTCCTTGGGGACCTGGGCTGCTGATATCGGGACAGCCAGGCCTCTTCCCAGGGAGAGGAAGGCAGGTAGGGAAGGGAAGGGAAGGCAGGGTGGGTTGTTGGTGCTGGGTCTTTCAATTTAACAGACCATGAGTGGTCTTGTTGCACTACACGGGGGGCCAGTATGAAAAATGTATGCACTCACTAATTGTAAGTCGCTCTGGATAAGAGCGTCTGCTAAATTACTAAAATGTCCCCAAAAAAAATGTAACAAGGAGATGAAGGGGTCCTTATAGTATAGCTGACCCTGCTCATTCCTGATTAATCTGAGATTTTTTGACAAATCTGATGGAGTTCACCAAATCTCCGGACACATATTTTAGGAATCACAGTTTTGAGAGAAATATTATTTAAAGTCACAGAGGGCTATTGCATAAAACTACATAAGATCATGTTTCAGTTAATATCCATTATTGCCATTTATTTTATTTTTTTAACACTTTTTTTGGAGAGTTTGAAATTGGGATCCTTTGCTCAGGACAAGGGCATTTCCAGGCATAGAAATGAATAATATTGAAAGTATTAAAACAATTCTAAAAACAAATATTTTCATTATGACGTGTTCATATGCTATTTGTGGGGCCCAAAGTTCGTGGGAGGGTGCCCTACGCCAGTGGATCTATGACACTGTGACCTTGTGAGTGTCCCAAGGGGGGAGTGGACTGGAGCAGTGGACTTTAGCTTTGGAGGAAACACTACATTAATGCTACACCTGCTGCTATCCATGTTGTTGCTGAAAGACTACAGCGCCTGAACAGAGCCTTCACATTGCCTGTAGTGTGGCTCCCAGCTGCTTACACATAGCAAGCTATGGAATTGTATTTCAAAAATGTGCACATCAGTGACGAACTACTGACGTCTTGAGAGACATTTTAATTTGTGATGATTTATGTACAATATTGCCTAACGTGACAATCATTGGTCAGTGGTCAAAAGTTACATCATCGTTATAGACATTCAATTAGATTTTAATTTGAGGCCATGTGGCAGAAAGTGATAAGGGAAGCTAGTGGGTCTGGGCAGGTGTGATGTAGTTGATGTTTGTATGATGTCGTTTGTATGTGTATGTTTTGTATTGGCTTTTTTTTTTTTTTTTTTTATACATAGATTGTAACAGCTGATTGTGGTTATTCGGTGAGGAAAAAGGTTGAGATTAAGTTTGAACTAATTATTACAATACAGGCTTTTCAGGATGGGCCTTTGGAAAAGTACGATACCTGTGTCAGTGGGGAGAATAAGGGGTTTACACGTTGGTAAAAGACACTCAAAAACCGTGTAACTCTCTGCCTACCACTAGGGGGCACAGTAGGCCTACATTCACTTATCCACTTCGGGGCATCAGAAGAAAAGAGAAAGAAGCAACTCCATCATCATGATTCAAGTGAAGCATCTTTGACAACAGGTACAGTATTTATACCTAGATAACTCCAAGACCTGCTATGACCTAACATCCCAGGGCCTCTTGTTGCTAAAAAAGTATAGACTCATTTATCCAAATACGGAAATTCTGTTGAAATGTGTACGGCCTGCCAAACTTTCCTGTTTTTATGACATAATACTTCTCCTCTCAACAAAGAACTTGGCAGCATCTGGACGAAATGTGAGTTTGGAGAATGCACATAGCTTGGCAGTGAGTACCTGGAGAGAGCCTTTGATTCTGCAGCAGGTATGGCATTGCAGCAGACCCACATGAGGTAACATTTTCACACCTGGGTAGAGGTTAGTTTGAATCACTGTTGCTTCTAGCTAAGATGATCTACTTGGTGAAGGCTTTGATCAATTAGTAAATGGGTATTATTACTGCGCTGTTGGAGCTAGAAACACAAGCATTTCACTGCACCTGCGCTAACATCTGCAAATCTGTGTATGCGACCAATAAACATTAATTTTATTTGAAATCATCTGATACTGCTTTCAGCCTTACCAATGCAGACTTACATTTCTCTTGTTGGGATAAATAAAGTACTGCTAACTACAACTACTACTATTACTACTGCTTTACATTTACATTTTACATTTTCAGTGTTATTATTCAGAACAACAATCAAAAGCAACATGACCATGACAGGCTTTCATGCATGCAGTTTTTTACAATGGGTCCTTTAAAAAAAAAAAAAATATGAGGCACCGACTGAAACAGATATTGTTTCAACTTACAGTTTTCAGATGCGTTGAAAAGCAACACAACTGACCCCAGGTATGTGATCCCCTGTGTCTTATAATGAGAAACACATCCAAGGACACCCTATGAATGTCCAGCAGTATTAAGCCTGAAGCTATTCGAGCTTTCCTGTGCCCAGCTCCACATAACAGGGGCATTACTGTTATCTGACTCCTTGGTTGGTTCCCATATGGATTTCATGGACTTCTGGTCAAGCATTAGGGGGCCTAGTGAAGTAATAAAATAACTTCCCTACTGAGAACTGAAATATATCGAAACAAACAATCTAGCAAACTAAACAAACATCACTTTTCTATCACTTTCTATCACTTATCAGGATATGACCCAGATGCAGACACGGGAGGCGGATAGTACAGTTCTCAGATCATTTATTATAAACACGGGGCAGGCAAAGGGCAGGTCGAGGGCAGACAGAGGTCCGTGATCAGGTCAGAGTCAGGCAGGTACAGGATGGCAGGCAGGCTTGGGGTCAGGGCAGGCAGAATGATCAGAAACTGGAAAAACTAGGAAACAGAACTTGAGACACAGGAAGACGGGAAAGAACGCTGGTAAGACCTGACAAGACGAACTGGCAACAGACAAACAGAGAACACAGGTATAAATACACAGGGGATAATGGGGAAAATGGGTGACACCTGGAGGGGGGTGGAGACAAGCACAAAGACAGGTGAAACAGATCAGGGTGTGACGTTTCTGGCAACACACAACTCGTCTTGAGTGGGGAAATCTCTTCTAAAACATATGTAGCTAAACTGTCCTGTCCTGTCCATTCAATGAGAATAAGGCTGGAGTGTTTTGTT
>NW_028161769.1:0-22330 GCF_964263955.1 Coregonus lavaretus
CCCCCGACCTCAACCCAATTGAGATGGTTTGGGATGAGTCGGACGGCAGAGTGAAGGAAAAGCAGCCAACAAGTGCTCAGCATGTGTGGGAACTCCTTCAAGACTGTTGAAAAAGCATTCCAGGTGGAGATGTCATCAAGGCAATGGGTGACTATTTGAAGAATCTCAAATATAAAATATATTTTGATTTGTTTAACAATTTTTTGGTTACTACATGATTCCATATGTGTTATTTCATAGTTTTAATGTCTTCACTATTATTCTACAATGTAAAAAATAGTAAAAATAAAGAAAAACCTTTGAATGAGTTGGTGTGTCCAAACCTTTGACTGGTAGTGTATGTAGATAAGATATTTCTGCTTTTTATTTTGAATAAATGTGCAAAAATTTCTAAAAACCTGTTTTCGCTTTGTCATTATAGGGTATTTTGTGTCGATTGCTGAGGACAAAAAAAAAAAAATCTATTTTAGAATAAGGCTGTAACGTAACAGAATGTGGAAAAAGTTAAAGGGTCTGAATACTTTCCGAAGGCACTGTACATACACATACACACATTCCACCATAACGAGAGGTAAACAAGAGCTGCAGGACTCATGAATTAATAACGATTATTAATGTAAATACTCTTCAGATGGAAAGTTCTGGGCGGATAGAGAGAGAGAGAGAGAGAGAGAGAGAGAGAGAGAGAGAGAGAGAGAGAGAGAGAGAGAGAGAGAGAGAGAGAGAGAGAGAGAGAGAGAGAGAGAGAGAGAGAGAGAGAGAGAGAGAGAGAGAGAGAGAGAGAGAGAGAGAGAGAGAGAGAGAGAGAGAGAGAGAGAGAGAGAGAGAGAGAGAGAGAGAGAGAGAGAACACCGCCTCAGGCTGGTATTGCCACTGTATTACAGTATGGCACTGCTGTCTGGCACTGCAGTTTCATGTGTGTGTGTGTGTGTGTGTGTGTGTGTGTGTGTGTGTGTGTGTGTGTGTGTGTGTGTGTGTGTGTGTGTGTGTGTGTGTGTGTGTGTGTGTTTTTGTCCCAGGCTGCCCCTCAGTAAAGCGTTGGGTAGAGTCAGAGATAGTTGTGGTGACCTAGTCTGTAATTATAGCTATAGAGCTGGAGCCAGTCTTTGTCTGTTTGTGCCTCATGCATGTGCGTGTGTGAGTGCCATTCTGTCTCATAGTATAAAAACAAACTTCACTCTTTCAAAAAAACGTCTTTAATACACAAAAAGTTAATAGAATATACTGTATAGAATATAAACATAATTAGTATTCATGTATAAAACAAATTGCACATGTACTTATAAACACAAAATGTAGCACCCATCGATGGATTTTTAAAGCACCAATTCACTGACATCATTCCTTGAGATTATAAACGTTTACTAGCGTTAGTCTGATCAATCAATCAATCAATCATTCAAAAACCTAAATAATTATATTCATAATTATGCATATACTCCTATTACCCATAATTCATTAAGAAGCTCCTCGACTCCATCTTGTTTATGACCCTGTTTTAGTTGGCTCCAGATAGAAGTCGCCCTTAGGTACAGATCTAGGATCCATTTTCCCTCACCCAATCCTATCCTTAATCATCAATAGGAAGGACAATGCAAAAAACGTATCCTCTTGAACTAACCCCCTGCTGACATCACCAATGCAAGTCATTATCCAGAACAGTATATGTAATATTATGTCAAATAGGGGGTGCTTATATTTGTCCTGTTTCACACATGTACAAGAGTGGTGGCCAATAGGAATGGGTTTCTTACATATCCCACTCCCCCTGAGACACACTCTCAGAGAGTGGGGTTACAGACAGGGATCCATTATTGGAGGCAACCCTGGAGCAATTAGGGTTAAGTGCCTTTCAAGGGCAGATCAACAGACTCAAACTAGCAACCTTTGGTTACCGGCCTAACGCTCTAACCGCTAGGCTACCAGCCACATGTGACGACCCTCCCACTCTGTCTGCCGATTCTTTCTCTTTGCTCTTGTTTTCCTTAATAGGATGTCGGTGGGCGGAGCAGAGAGGGTCGTCAGCGAAATGGGACACACCCGGGTGTGTCCCGGGGATAAATACACCTTTCCCCCATACATTGAGGAGACTCTCTCCACGTAGACACACTGTTGGTTTTGGGGCTTCTTAGTGTTTGTTTGTTTTGGCAACTCTCAACACATTAGCACCATCTATGAACACATCCACTCACTTACACTACTGACTACTGACTACACACACCCTTGTTACTTGTATATAGTTTACTTTATTTAATAAATATGTTTGTTATTTCTTTATCTCCGCGTTGTCTCCCTCTTTGATACGGGCTACGAGACGGTTCATAACGCATCCTAAAAATCACTCTGTAATTCTATTAAAGCTTTTACAAGGGAACAGAGAGAGAGAGACTAGCAAAGTTCTGTGTATGTCTGCACCTGTATCAGTCCTGGAACACTGACAACTGGTGCTTCCATTAAAACAGCAAGCTGTGCTTTCCAAACTATCCGTCTGATACATTGAGTAGGCAGAGGTTGACCTTTAACAAACTGTAACTGGTTTATACTCTGTAAAACAGTGAGGGTGAATAGACAAACACTACAGCTAGGATGGAGGTAGAAACCAGTGCTGTGGAACCCCTGCCTTTGACCCTGTGTGATTAAGTCCCTGACACATACCAGTACCCAACCCCTCTCTCTCTCTCTCTCTCTCTCTCTCTCTCTCTCTCTCTCTCTCTCTCTCTCTCTCTCTCTCTCTCTCTCCGGGGGCTGTTTTTCTATAAGTCAGAAACAGGAAGCTTGAGGGAAGCGTGTCGGTTCACTCATAATGACAACCAGACCTCCGACTGACCGCACAACCCTGAGAAGAGGGGGAGGAGAAGAGGAGGGAGGAACGAAAAAGAGGGGGAGAGAAAGAGAAACAAGGGTGAATGGAAGAGAGAGAGACTGCATTCTCATGAGAGAGAAGGAGAGAGAGGGAAATAGAAAGAGAGAAAGCGTAAGGCAGAAAGTCTCTGAGAATGGATCCCAGATCGGAGAGTGGGGTCACGGCCCCTCAAGTTAGGAAATCTCTAAGACCGAGCCTTTCTAGTAATGTAACAGTAGAATAGCATGAACTGAGTAAGAGCTGCCAACTCTCATGTAAACTCTCATTGTTTTTCCTGAGGGAACATTCTCTGGCCTAAAGTAAACCAGATATATGTAAATATTTGGTAATGATCCTCCTTTCAGACATAGTTTAAAGTATATTAGTAGGGGCTACATCATAACAACCACTAATGTACAGTCACAGTAGTACATCTTATTGTGTGGGAGGAAAAAGGACATGGGGTTTTCTAAAGCTTCTCCCCCCTGAGGTTGAGGTGACTGAAGCTTTCTTGGCTCTCCTTCTCTCTCTGTGTGTGCGTGTGTGTGCGTGTGTGTGTGAGGCTTTCTTGGCAGGCTTGGTGGATGTAGGGATTTTACCTACCACGCTTATAGGCTCCCTACACACAGAGAGGGCCTGAAAGGAGAGAGAGAGAGAGAGAGAGAGAGAGAGAGGGAGAGAGAGAGAGAGAGAGAGAGAGAAAGAGGGGTGGGGGGGGGGGTAGAGAGAGCTGTGACCTACTTTGACCCGGGGGGAAATCGGACAGATGTCCTTGAAAACTCTCGTTAACGCTCTGCTTGAACCCTTCTCCAGAAACCTGTCTTGTAAACATGCCATAAGCATGATATAACATACGTCATAACCTGTCATAGCCTGTCATACCAACTGCTCCCAGCCGGCCCCCCATCTAAACCTTGAACTCTAACAGCAGTAACTGCAGAAGTTCTATCAACACTGTTTCACAGGTAACATAACACTACAACTTACTTTATGGCTCATTTTATAGAGCATGGTGTTTATAGGACAGTGGGGCGATTCAAAGCTCCTTTCCTGTTTACTTCAGATAGAGTAGTTACTGTTATGAACTGGCTCCATGTCTTTAATGGTGATGTAAAAGGCTCTAACTACAGAACCGTGTAATAGGAGTAATAAAGTGTAGCTAGTAAGGAACATGAGTTTGGCTGCTTTTCACTTTTAGTGTAGCCTGGTTCCAGATCTGTTTGTACTGTCTTGCAATTGTTATTGTCATGCCAAACAGCACAAACAGATCTGGGACCAGGTTAGTTTTAGAGAGACCGTCTACCAACAACTCTCAGAGGACTCCTTGAAAGTGCATCTGCATTCGTAGAGATGCGTAGGAAACAGAACAATTGTTTGAAAGAGGTTATAAATGGCTGGGTTTTTGGGGCAAAGGGTAATGCAAATAACCCAATCCATAATGCTTGCACGCTGTTCTGTCTCTTGGGTATAACAAACCAACTGTGTCAACTTCTGCTCGTGGTTTTGAGTTATATCCAGGAAATAGGTACTTACAACAGCCATAGGATGTACATCACTATGGAATGCTTTTAAAGCCTCTTCTAATTGGCTACAGAGCTATTGACTAGGGAACTACACCAGTAAAGCCTCTTCTAATTGGCTACAGAGCTATTGACTAGGGAACTACACCAGTAAAGCCTCTTCTAATTGGCTACATAGCTATTGACTAGGGAACTACACCAGTAAAGCCTCTTCTAATTGTCTACAAAGCTATCTACTCATGAACTAATCTACCAGTCTGTCTCTCCTCTATCTCCAGTTTAGCCCCAGTCCCTGTGGACTGAGGATGGAATTAGCAGTAATAGGAAAGATATGGTTGTCCATCTGGCAACCAATTCAACCATCATCATCCAAACCACACATGGAGTTGTTGTGTTTCCTCTCTTTGAGCTTTTACTTGGGTTTTTCATTGGAGCTGTCAAATAAAAACGGACTGCACCCATGTTCCCTATATAGTGCACTACCTTTGACACCCTATTTCCCATATAGTGCACTACTAGGACATATTAAAATCTTGACAGTAATGAGGGGCTGTTTACTCTAACGGTGGGAAACAGGCAGGGGTCAGGGGGTCAGGGTTTGATCTTAACCTCTAGGTGAAAGATAGAATGCACCTGTTCAACCTGTTCAACTGACAATGGGGAGTAATGGTTCTAGAAGGTCTGATTTAGAATGGGGTTCTAGTTTGAATGGGTTTTTACAATTCTTGTTTGGTTGATATTTTTCTGATACAGTATGTGTTGTTTTGATAAAATGTAATTCAAAAGTATTTTCGTTTTTTGGTGGTATAGGGTTAGGGTTAGGCCACCCTGGATGCAGAACTTTTTCAAACTGCATTCAGAAACAGTACCTTATTGTGTTCAGGACATGACAACAACAACAGGTCAGCTAAAGCAAAGACCGACTGGCACCCAGGCTAGTGATAAAACATTTTAGGTAACAAAAATCCACAAGGTCTATACAATTATTTACATGTTACAAGCTGCACTGCAACTTAAAGTAAATCTCTATAAAAACACATAACACTGAGTTATCAATATATATATCAATACAATATTGCATTACTCACTCAACAATCTCTTTGATATGGCTGACATTTTCTCATTTTTCACTTTTAAAGCTACAAGTAAGTGCTTTTCTCGAGGTCACCATAGCAACAGTTCAATGCAGGGTCCATTCTAGTCTAGTACCAAAACCACCCTATGAGCAAAAGACGTTGAAAAGACGCTGAAAAGACATTGAAAATACGTATTTTTGGGAAAAGACATTGAAAAGGTTAAAACGTGTATGTATTTTCAACCAATGTTGCTCACCAGGACTACACAACACTGCATAGTGATCTCAATCTCATTGATTAGTGCCCACAGTCCTCCCCATTCAAAGTACCTGAGAGGAATACATTGTAAGGCAGAGGAAAACCTGTGTGTATCATCGGCTGCTTTAGGCACAACACCAGGACAAACAAAATCCAACTCAGACATTCCATTTGGTGAGCACTGAAGGCACTACAAAGGGACAACCAAAATCAACCCAGAGTTTCCATTTGATGAGCACTGAAGGCACTACAAAGGGACAACCAAAATCAACCCTGAGTTTCCATTTGAATTTGGTGAGCACTGAAGGCATAAGCACAAGCAAAATAAAAAATCCAACACAGGCGCAAGTTCCCTCTCTCTCTTCTCTCCTCCTTTTTCATCACTGAACTTTAGGCATGATAAGACAACCAAGATCCAACACAGAGTTTCCTCCCCCTCTCCCTCCACTCTGATCACTGGACACTAGGCGCCAACAGGTATCCATTAAAGGTAATATAGACATCCACGTCATCACTATAGACAGCGTTCTCCCTCTCCCTCTTGTAGAGCCTGACCCACACCTCGTCGTTCAGCGCCAGGTCCATCATAACACTCTGACTCTGCATGATGGACCTCTCACTGGGCTGGGCGTAGAGGATCACCTGTTCCTTATCGTTGTGCATCAGGTGGAGGTAGGTCTCCTTGAAGTTCCACGTGTGGATGTTCACGTTGAAGAAGTAGATACCCGGGATGAAGCAGTAGAATTTACCTTGAGAGAAAGGAAGGAGAAAGTGATTAGTTAGTGTCAGTGTCAGGTGTTTTAGTGCTGGGCTGGAACAAGAACCTGCAAATAAGTGATGTTGAAGAAGTTGATCCTGGGATGAAGCAGTAAAATGTACCTTGAGAAAAGAGAAAGGTGACGTGTTAGAATCGGGTGTTTTTTTATTATTAGTGATGGGCTGGAACAAAAGCCTGCACACCAGTGACTTTGAAGTAGTAGTAGACGTAGCAGTAGAATTTACCTTTGAACATGTTGAAAAAAGTGTGTGAAAAACAGTGTGTCTTCTTGTGGTTCTTCAATTAATTACCTTTGAACATGTTGAAGTGCTCGTGGAGGTTGACGAACACCGTGTCAAACACCAGGGCCTGGTAGTAGTCTATACTGTGGAGGGATTTACGTCTCCCTACAGAGAAGGAGGAGTGCTGCAGCTTACAGGCATCTCCCGGGGCGCCCGCCTGGCCCTTGGTCCCTTGAGGACCCATGGGACCCCGGTAACCATGAGGACCCCCTTTACCGTTTTTCCCTGGCATTCCTTTATCTCCTCTGTCACCTTTATCACCTGGGGAGGGAAAGAGAAAGAACATATGGAGTTTCTATCTGAGCTAGCATGAGCAAGGAAATACCTCTCTTCTGGTGTGTGTGTGCTCCCTTATCCAAGGGCTTAGTGGATTTTCCACACCCATTGACCATATATGGACATCTCTGATGCTTTAACCACCTGATCTAAACAGGCCCCCTCTTGTCCAGATCCTGCTTAAATGATCCTGCTGTAGATACAGTCGCCTCTTAGCACTGATGTGAGGTCAGTATTCTCTCTGATGTCTAGATAGTGATGGTTAGGGTTAGGATGGTGTAACCCTAGATCTGTAGTTAACCCTTCAAGCCATGATTACTATCAGTAGGACAAGAATTTAAAAAGCATCTGGACATTGTGCTTTATAATAACTAATACCACTTTTAGAGAGTAATTTAGAGAGTAGACTTAGTTAGCCATAGTTAGTCTCCATATATATATATATATATAGTCTTAATATAGTGTCACGTTCGTTGTATAAAGGATTGGACCAAGGTGCAGCGTGGTATGCGTACATAGTTGTTTATTATAGAAACACCGACAAAACAACAAAAGCAACGTAACGTGAAGTTCTAAAGGGCTACACATAAACAAGCCAAACCAGAAACAAGATCCCACAACATAGGTAGGCAACATGGCTGCCTAAGTATGATCCCCAATCAGAGACAATGATCGACAGCTGCCTCTGATTGGGAACCACACCCGGCCAACATAGATCTACACATAGATATTCACACCCTGACCAAACCAACTAGAGATCTCTATGTCAGGGCGTGACATATAGTTAGCTAGTTCCTCTTTTCTAACTAAACTGGGTTGTCGCAGTGAATTAGTATACATCCTCTCACACACTGCACTGCTTGATTGTATGAGTGTGTGTGTGTGTATTTATCTGTGTGTGAGTGTGTGTGTGTGTATTTATCTGTGAGTGTTTATTTATCTGTGTGTGTGTGTGTATTTATCTGTGTGTGTGTGTGTGTATTTATCTGTGTGTGTGTGTGTTTCAGTGTCAGGTGAATACTGCCTTCTGGGAGCCTCCCTCCCTCCCTCCCTCCTTCCCTCACACACTGTAAACAAGGATTTCAATTAATCTAGAGTTTTTTTTAGAAAATGTGCGTGTGCATGTCCATGTGTGTGCCATGCTTCTAAGTCAGAGGAACGTAACTACCTGTTGTTTTGGGATAGGGTCAGAGGAACGTAACTACCTGTTGTTTTGGGATAGGGTCAGAGGAACGTAACTACCTGTTGTTTTTGTCATGAGCCCTCTCACTCCACCGGGTTACCACCTTAATTTGTTTCCACTATCTTCCACTCTGCTCACCACTCTCTCTCTACTCAGCCTACTAGCTCCACCTGTCCCTGCTCTGCTCGGCTCTAATTACTCTGCCAGCTGCGCTGCATTACCCACTAACCTCTCCCAGTATTTAAAGCCCTGTCTTTCAGCTCTCCTTTGTCAGATCGTCTGCAAAGCTCACACCCGGAACCTGTTTGCTCGCGCTTCTGGCTCACCCTTGTTTTGTGACCCCGGACCTGCCTGATTCTTGGATACTCTTCTGCCCCAGGAAAACCAGACCTGCTTTCTGCCATTACGACTCCTGACTACTCTTCGATCCCGGTAACTCTGACCAGCCTTCTGCCTTGCTACAACGTATTTGGATTTCCCTTGAACTGTACTTCTGCCTTGTTTCATCCGCCCCGTTGTGTCTGTGTTTCCTCCCCCCCAGGACTTCTGGACCACCAACCACCGGCGTCATCGGACGCATCGCTGCCACTGGGGGGGGGCACAGACCCAGCACATTGGACGGAATCCCTGTTATTCCCAGTAACCCCTGGAGCCTTCACTCACTCCCTACTTCCCTTTTCCCTTAAGTTTTAATAAACTTTCTGGTGTGACGCAATTGTGGTCCTCTTGTCGTCTGTCTGAACCGTGACAGTACGATCTGACCATCATGGACTCAGCGCACACTTCCCCCGACATGGAAACCGACGAACCTGAGCAACCCACCGCCATGCTACGCCTGGAACACACTGAGAGAGAGCTAGGCCGCATGAGCGGCGACATCACCTCTCTGCTTCAGGTCGGCCACCAACAGCATCAGCAGTTCCAGCAGTACCAGCAGCAGTTCCAGCAGCAGCAACAACAACTCGCCATGATCATCCAACTCCTCACCAACCTTACCCCAGCCACTCCGCCCACCGGCCCGTTTCCAGGCAGTCTGCCCACCAGCCCTGCCTCCGAGTTACCTGCCCCGGTCATTGCAGCCGCTGCTCCGGAACCCAAGATTGGAAACCCCGAGCGGTTCAACGGCGATTCTACCCAGGTCCGGCCATTCCTGACTAGCTGCCGACTTCAGTTCTCCTTGCAGCCAAGGACCTTCGCCACGGAGGGGGCTAAAGTCGGGTATGCCATCACTCACCTGACGGGCCGAGCTCGACTCTGGGGAACAGCAGAGTTCGAACGTCAAACCCCCGCATGTGCAACCTTCGACCTGTTTGCTGAGGAGATGCTGAAGGTGTTTGACCTGGATTCACCAACCGCAGAGGCGTCTCGTGAACTGTTCAGTATTCGACAAGGCAGACGTACAGTCGCAGACCATTCCATCGACTTCCGAACCCTGGCAAGACGAAGTTCTTGGAACACACCATCGTTGGTGGACGCGTTCTTCCATAGCTTGGCTGACTATATCAAGGACGAGTTGGTCTCCCATGAACTGCCTTCCACTCTTGATGAAGCCATCGCACTGACTGTCCGGATCGACAGAAGGATACAGACCCGTCGTTGTGAGAGGGGGCGCCAAGGTCCACCAACTACCGGCATTCGGAGAGATCCGACTGGGCTCCTGTCATCTACTGCCACTCACCCAAGTCAGCTTGATCAGTCTGAGCCTATGGAGATTGGGCGAGCCTCTCTCACTCCTGCAGAGCGCCAGCGCCGCTTCACCTCAAACCTCTGCCTCTATTGTGGAGGTGATGGACATCGTGTGGTAACCTGCCCTTTAAAAGCCGAAGCTCACCGGGCATAGGGGGAGTCCGGTTGAGCTCAATGACCATCCAGTCCTCCGACCGCAAACCCCTGCTGCAAGTTCACCTCCGCCTCTCTGACTCAACTCACACCCTGGCTGCTCTGGTGGATTCTGGCGCCGAAGCCAACATAATGGACATCAAGCTGGCACGCCAACTGGGACTGGAGAACCTCCGTTTGACACCTCCTATTCCTGCCCGGGCACTGGACGGACACTTACTCGGATCGGTCACTCATGTCACGGCCCCGGTCTTGATGGGTCTGTCCGGAAACCATCAAGAAACTATCCAGTTTCACCTGCTCCCCTCTCCAGGCCAACCCCTCATCCTGGGTTACCCATGGCTCCGCCGGCACAACCCTCAGCTCGACTGGGTGACCGGGGTGATCAGGGAGTGGGGAGAGGACTGCCACCGAACCTGCCTGCTTGCTGCCGCACTACCCCCTCGGCCAGTACCTACTAACTCCGCTCCTGACCTCTCCAATGTCCCAGAATGCTACCATGGTCTCAGAGAAGTGTTTAACAAAGCAAGAGCCACATCTCTGCCCCCTCACCGACCGTACGACTGTGCCATCGACCTCCTCCCTGGAACAGCCCCTCCAAAGGGCCGTCTTTATTCGTTGTCTGCTCCTGAAAGAAAGTCCATGGAGGACTACATCAATGACTCTCTGTCCGCAGGATTAATCCGTTCATCTTCATCTCCGGCTGGTGCTGGCTTCTTCTTTGTGGGGAAGAAGGACGGATCTCTTCGCCCCTGCATCGACTACAGGGGACTCAACGACATCACAGTGAAAAACCGTTACCCTCTGCCTCTGCTCACCTCTGCTTTTGAGTTGCTCCAGGGAGCCACTGTTTTTACCAAGTTGGATCTCAGAAACGCTTACCACCTAGTGCGGATCCGGGAGGGAGATGAATGGAAGACCGCATTCAATACACCAACAGGCCACTACGAGTATCTGGTTATGCCTTTTGGCCTCACCAATGCTCCTGCTGTGTTCCAGGCTCTAGTGAATGATGTACTGCGGGACATGTTAAACAAGTTTGTCTTCGTTTACCTGGATGACATCTTAATCTACTCCAGAAACCTGTCTGAACACACCCGCCATGTCCAGCAAGTCCTTCATCGTCTTCTGGAGAATTCCCTCTACGCCAAGGCAGAGAAATGTGAGTTTCACGTCAAGACAGTGGCCTTCCTGGGGTACATAGTGGCAGAGGGAAGTATCCAAATGGATCCTGCCAAAGTATCAGCAGTCACTTCATGGCCAGTTCCGGAGAACAGAAAGAAGCTGCAACAGTTTCTGGGGTTTGCTAACTTCTATAGAAAGTTTATCCGGAACTACAGTACCGTTGCTGCCCCTCTCACTGCTCTAACCAGCACCAAGCAACCCTTCACCTGGACCCCAGCAGCCGACAAGGCCTTCAGTACCCTCAAGGTAAGGTTCACCTCCGCTCCCATCCTCCAGATGCCTGATGTGGACCGGCAATTCATTGTGGAGGTGGACGCCTCGGATGTGGGAGTTGGTGCTGTGATTTCTCAGTGGGCTGCGGAGGATAGGAAGCTCCATCCCTGTGCCTTTTTCTCACGTCGGTTGTCCCCCTCTGAGTGCAATTACGACATAGGGAACCGAGAGCTGCTGGCTGTGAGGCTTGCCTTGGAGGAGTGGCGTCACTGGCTGGAGGGGTCCACCATTCCATTTCTCGTTTGGACCGATCATAAGAACTTGGAGTACATCCGCACGGCCAAACGGTTGAACTCCAGGCAGTCCCGCTGGGCCCTGTTCTTCACCAGGTTTAATTTCACTCTGTCATACCGGCCTGGATCACGCAACACCAAGCCAGACGCCCTCTCCCGTCAATTCCAGAAGGATGACAACCCCTCCAAGGATCCTGTGTCGATTCTGCCAAGTCCCTGCATCGTAGCAGCTCTGACCTGGGCTGTTGAGGAACAGGTGCTGGAAGCTCTCCGTAACCAGCCAGGTCCCAGCACTTGCCCAGCTGACCGCCTTTTTGTCCCCGAAAACCTGAGGTCCCAGGTCGTTCAGTGGGGACATGACTCCCGCCTAGCTTGTCACCCTGGCTCCACCCGCACTTACAACCTGCTCGCCCAGAGGTTCTGGTGGCCCTCTCTGAGAAAGGATGTACGGGAATTCGTCCAAGCCTGCCCCATCTGCAACCAACACAAGTCGTCCTGCCAGCCCCCAGCCAGATTGCTGCAGCCCCTGCCTGTGCCCAGACGTCCCTGGTCTCACATCGCCCTTGACTTTGTCACGGGGCTGCCCCCTTCAAGTGGCATGACCGTCATTCTCACCATAGTTGACCGATTCAGCAAGATGGCACACTTCATTCCCCTCCCCAAGCTCCCAACCGCCAAGGAGACCGCCCAGGTGGTCCTGGAACACGTCTTCCGGATCCACGGACTGCCAAAGGATGTAGTTTCTGACCGTGGTCCACAATTCTCCTCCGCTTTTTGGAAGGAGTTCTGTCACCTGCTGGGAGCCACAGTCAGTCTGACTTCCGGATTCCATCCCCAATCCAATGGGCAGTCAGAGCGGGCAAATCAGGAGCTCGAGAAGGCACTGCGATGCATGACTTCACGCAACCCCCACTCCTGGTCGCAGCAATTGACATGGGTGGAGTACGCACACAATTCTCTGACCTGCTCTGCCATCGGTATGTCCCCTTTCCAATGTGTTTATGGATACCAGCCTCCTCTATTTGCCAGCCAGGAAGGGGAGGTTACTTGCCCATCTGCACTTGCTTTTGCCCGTCGATGTCGCCGCACCTGGTCACAAGCCCGAGCCACACTCCTCAGATCCGTTGCCAGCTACACTACCGGGGCCAACCGTCGGAGAATCCCTGCTCCCACCTACCATGTTGGTCAAAGGGTGTGGTTGTCGTCAAAGAACCTGCCACTCAGGGTGGAGTCGCAAAAGCTGGCACCTCGGTTCATTGGCCCATTCCCTATCATAAGAGTGATTAGCCCAACTGCTGTCCGGCTCCAACTGCCTAATTCCATGAGGGTGCACCCCACTTTCCATGTGTCTAAGATTAAGCCCATTCATGAGAGTCCGCTGGTCCCTGCTGCGCCTTGTCCTCCTCCTCCACAGCTCGTCGATGGTGGTCTGGTTTACACCGTCCGCCGCCTGCTTCGGTCCAGACGGAGGGGTAGGGGTCTCCAGTACCTCATTGACTGGGAGGGCTATGGACCTGAGGAAAGGACCTGGGTGCCAGCTAGTCGGATTGTGGATAGGACTCTCATCACCGCCTTCCACCAACGGCATCCTGATCAACCTGCAATCCGTAGGGGCCGCCCCAGAGGGATCCCTAACCGTCCTGCCCGCTCGGCTTCCTGTCCTGTGCCTGATCCTGTCTCGGGACCTGTCCCATCTCCCGACCACGGCCCTCCGGCTTCCTCCGAGGATGAGGACGTTCGCTCGGACCGTTCGGAGGAGTTCTAGCCCTCCTCCGGCTCCCCTCCTCCCGCCCGGCGTGGTGTTGCTCTTGGGACTTCTGGGGCCGTCCCTTGGGGGGGGGGTTCTGTCATGAGCCCTCTCACTCCACCGGGTTACCACCTTAATTTGTTTCCACTATCTTCCACTCTGCTCACCACTCTCTCTCTACTCAGCCTACTAGCTCCACCTGTCCCTGCTCTGCTCGGCTCTAATTACTCTGCCAGCTGCGCTGCATTACCCACTAACCTCTCCCAGTATTTAAAGCCCTGTCTTTCAGCTCTCCTTTGTCAGATCGTCTGCAAAGCTCACACCCGGAACCTGTTTGCTCGCGCTTCTGGCTCACCCTTGTTTTGTGACCCCGGACCTGCCTGATTCTTGGATACTCTTCTGCCCCAGGAAAACCAGACCTGCTTTCTGCCATTACGACTCCTGACTACTCTTCGATCCCGGTAACTCTGACCAGCCTTCTGCCTTGCTACAACGTATTTGGATTTCCCTTGAACTGTACTTCTGCCTTGTTTCATCCGCCCCGTTGTGTCTGTGTTTCCTCCCCCCCAGGACTTCTGGACCACCAACCACCGGCGTCATCGGACGCATCGCTGCCACTGGGGGGGGGCACAGACCCAGCACATTGGACGGAATCCCTGTTATTCCCAGTAACCCCTGGAGCCTTCACTCACTCCCTACTTCCCTTTTCCCTTAAGTTTTAATAAACTTTCTGGTGTGACGCAATTGTGGTCCTCTTGTCGTCTGTCTGAACCGTGACAGTTTTGGGATAGGGTCAGAGGAACGTAACTACCTGTTGTTTTGGGATAGGGTCAGAGGAACGTAACTACCTGTTGTTTTGGGATAGGGTCAGAGGAACGTAACTACCTGTTGTTTTGGGATAGGGTCAGAGGAACGTAACTACCTGTTGTTTTGGGATAGGGTCAGAGGAACGTAACTACCTGTTGTTTTGGGATAGGGTCAGAGGAACGTAACTACCTGTTGTTTTGGGATAGGGTCAGAGGAACGTAACTACCTGTTGTTTTGGGATAGGGTCAGATGAAACCATAAACACACACCAGATGAAACAAAACATCTCCTGGACTATTATAGGGGAATAAGGCTTGGAAAGGTAACACACATGTCCTCACAAGGCCTTTATCTCTTTGAAGAGTGTGTGTGTCTGTGTGTGTGTGTGTCTGTGTGTGTGTGTCTGTGTGTGTGTGTGTCTGTGTGTGTCTGTGTGTGTCTGTGTGTGTGTGTGTGTGTGTGTGTGTGTGTGTGTGTGTGTGTGTGTGTGTGTGTATGTGTGTGTGTGTGTGTGTGTGTCTGTGGGTGTGTGTGTGTGTCTGTGTGTGTGTATGTGTGTGTGTGTGTGTGTGTCTGTGTCTGTGTGTGTGTCTGTGTGTGTCTGTGTGTGTGTGTGTGTGTGTGTGTGTGTCTGTGTGTGTCTGTGTCTGTGTGTGTGTGTCTGTTTGTGTGTGTGTCTGTGTGTGTGTGTGTGTGTGTGTCTGTGTGTGTGTGTGTCTGTGTGTGTGTGTGTGTGTGTGTGTGTGTGTCTGTGTGTGTGTGTGTGTCTGTGTGTGTGTGTCTGTGTGTGTGTGTGTCTGTGTGTGTGTCTGTGTGTGTCTGTGTCTGGGTGTGTGTGTGTGTGTCTGTGTGTGTGTGTGTGTGTGTGTGTGTCTGTGTGTGTGTGTGTGTGTGTGTGTGTCTGTGTGGGTGTGTGTCTGTGTGTCTGTGTGTCTGTGTGGGTGTGTGTCTGTGTCTGTGTGTGTCTGTGTGTGTGTGTGTGTGTGTCTGTGTGTGTCTGTGTGTGTGTGTGTGTGTGTGTGTGTCTGTGTGGGTGTGTGTCTGTGTGTTTGTGTCTGTGTGTGTGTGTGTCTGTGTGTGTGTGTGTGTGTGTCTGTGTGTGTGTGTCTGTGTGTGTGTGTGTGTGTGTGTGTGTGTGTGTCTGTGTGTGTGTGTGTGTGTGTGTGTGTGTGTCTGTGTGTGTGTGTGTGTCTGTGTGTGTGTGTGTGTCTGTGTGTGTGTCTGTCTGTGTGTGTCTGTGTGTGTGTGTCTGTGTCTGTGTGTGTGTGTGTGTGTCTGTGTGTGTGTGTCTGTGTGTGTGTGTGTGTGTGTGTGTGTGTCTGTGTGTGTGTGTGTGTGTGTGTGTGTGTGTGTGTCTGTGTGTGTGTGTGTGTGTGTGTGTGTGTGTGTGTTCTATTTGAATCCCTGTTTCTTCTGTATGTGTTCTTTCTTCTTTAAGAACGTTGGCCTTGCTGATTACTGATCCTGCCAAGTGTCTTCTTTTGAACAAGCTGTGACATCCTTTTAAAGGCTAGTTTTGGAGGACTGGCTTGGGAAACGTTGCTCTAAGGCAATGCCTATAACTCCTCTTGTCTGTTGACTTGGGAGGTTTCTTTGTACTGTACCTTTGAGGTTGGTCATCTAAGATACTGATAATGTATTGATGTGTGTGTGTGTGTGTGTGTGTGTGTGTGTGTGTGTGTTGTCCCCTACCTTTGAGTATTGTCATGTTGATATAGGTATGGACCTCTGGCGTGGCGGCAGCATGGTGAGCAGGGTGTGCAGCAGAAGATTCTGGGGGCTGCAGGTGGTCGCAGCATCGTCTGCAGGGTCTTGGGGGAGGTCTGGAGGGGGAGGGGATGGACGAGGCCAGGGGGAGGAGCAATAGGACGGACAGATACATCCCCAACATGATGACCACACCTGAGAGGTGGGGGGGAGAGGTGGAGCGAGTTGGAGAGAGGTGGAGAGAGAGTGAGAGAGAGAAAGAAAGAAAGAAAGAAAGAAAGAAAGAAAGAAAGAAAGAAAGAAAGAAAGAAAGAAAGAAAGAATGAAAGAAAGAAAGGGAGAGCGAGAGAGAGAGACAAAGATGGAAGAGAGATAATGAGTGAGATCAGGGACAGCTGGATGTGTTGTTATTGGCTCATATACGGGACATGATCACTTCTCTTTAGTGTGTGTGTGTGTGTGTGTCACTCAACCTACCTGCACATTCTCACACCTGCACTGTATTAAACATGAAAACATTACCACCATATTACCACATCCACTCTGTACATGTAAACATGACCAAACAACCATATGAAAACATTAACATCGACGGCCAGCCATGTCCACATGAACTCACGATTGGACACATTTCCAGTGTCTCTACAAGACATCTGTTAGTGGGACAGGGACAGGTCATCAAGCCCAGTAATGGGACAGGGCCAGGGACAAGCCCGGTAATGGGACAGGGACAGGTCATCAAGCCCAGTAATGGGACAGGGACAGGTCATCAAGCCCAATAATGGGACAGGGACAGGTCATCAAGCCCAGTAATGGGACAGGGACAGGTCATCAAGCCCAGTAATGGGACAGGGTCAGGGAAAAGCCCAGTAATGGGACAGGGACAGGTCATCAAGCCCAGTACAGTAATCCCTCGTTTATCGCGGGGGTTACGTTCCGAAAATGACCCGCGATAAGTGAAATCCGCGAAATAGAAAACTTTTTTTTTTTACAATTAGCAACTATTACATGTATACAAATACAGTGACTCACGTGTAGGCCGTTTCACTGCTCTTCAGACTGGGCCGCTGCATCCTGACTGCGCTCTGCAGTGTTCTCTTCTTCTGAAGCCCGCGGTGCAGGTGTGTTTGTTCGGGAGAAGAACATAGTGATAGGCAGCTGTTGTCGCTCTTTTTTCTTCTTTGCAAAAAGATCCTTGTACACCGACATGCCACCATCGATTACGTTGGAGAACTGTAATGAACGGCTCATCAAAGGGTCCCATTCCTCAGCTACTCGCTTAAGTTCAGTGGCCATTCGCACCATGGTTGCTAAGCGACCAAGCGTTAGTCCTTCCTCCTCATCTCTCGTGTCCTCTTCTCCCTCTTCTCTTTCATCGTCGCTTTGTGGCTTTGTCATTTACCTTCCCTTAGCATGTCCAGAAGTTTAACTTTATCTGAGATAGGTAGCATCTTCCGCCGTTTGGGCCCATCCGCAGGTGCTTTTGTCGGTCCAGGCCGTTTCGTCGACATTATGGGTTTAGGAGATGTTCGAAATTACAAGATAATTTGGCCAACTTAATGTAAATTTGCCAAGCTGTTTTATGTACGTACACATAACTGCACGAGACGACAAAATGATAGCACAATTCGTAGCATGTTTTGATACAAGAAGCGGGAGTGAGTGTTGGGCGGCCTGTGACTGCAGGCCGCCCAACAACCTGCCCGCTTGACCCCATCCCCTCCTCCCTTCTCCAGACCATCTCCGGTGACCTTCTCCCCTACCTCACCTCGCTGATCAACTCATCCTTGACCGCTGGCCATGTCCCGTCCGTCTTCAAGAGAGCGAGAGTTACTCCCCTTCTCAAAAAACCAACACTCGACCCCACTGATGTCAACAACTACAGACCAGTATCCCTTCTTTCTTTTCTTTCCAAAACTATTGAGCGTGCCGTCTTTAGCCAACTCTCTTGCTATCTCTCTCAGAATGACCTTCTTGATCCAAACCAATCAGGTTTCAGGACTGGTCATTCAACTGAGACTGCTCTTCTCTGTGTCACAGAGACTCTCCGCACTGCTAAAGCTAACTCTCTCTCCTCTGCTCTTGTCCTTCTAGACCTGTCTGCTGCCTTTGATACTGTGAACCATCAGATCCTCCTCTCCACCCTCTCCGAAATGGGCATCTCCGGCGCGGCTCACTCCTGGATTGCGTCCTACCTGACCGGTCGCTCCTACCAAGTGGCGTGGCGGGAAGCTGTCTCCGCACCACGTGCTCTCACCACTGGTGTCCCCCAGGGATCGGTTTTGGGCCCTCTCCTTTTCTCCCTATACACCAAGTCACTTGGCTCTGTCATATCCTCACATGGCCTTTCCTATCATTGCTACGCTGACGATACACAACTAATCTTCTCCTTTCCCCCTTCTGATAACCAGGTGGCGAATCGCATCTCTGCATGTCTGGCAGACATATCAGTATGGATGACGGATCACCACCTCAAGCTGAACCCTGGCAAGACGGAGCTGCTCTTCCTCCCGGGGAAGGACTGCCCGTTCCATGATCTCGCCATCACGGTAGACAACTCCGCTGTGTCCTCCTCCCAGAGTGCGAAGAGCCTAGGCGTGACCCTGGACAACACCCTGTCGTTCTCCGCCAACATCAAGGCGGTGACCCGCTCCTGCAGGTTCATGCTCTACAACATTCGGAGAGTGCGACCCTGCCTTACACAGGAAGCGGCGCAGGTCCTGGTCCAGGCACTTGTCATCTCCCGTCTGGACTACTGCAACTCGCTGTTGGCTGGGCTCCCTGCCTGTGCCATTAAACCCCTACAACTCATCCAGAATGCCGCAGCCCGTCTGGTGTTCAACCTTCCCAAGTTCTCTCACGTCACCCCCCTCCTCCGCACACTCCACTGGCTTCCAATTGAAGCTCGCATCCGCTACAAGACCATGGTGCTTGCCTTTGGAGCAGTGAGGGGAACGGCACCCCTGTACCTTCAGGCTCTGATCAGTCCCTACACCCAAACGAGGACATTGCGTTCATCCACCTCTGGCCTGCTGGCTCCCCTTCCTCTGCGGAAGCACAGCTCCCGCTCAGCCCAGTCAAAACTGTTCGCTGCTCTGGCACCCCAATGGTGGAACAAGCTCCCTCACGACGCCAGGACAGCGGAGTCACTCACCACCTTCCGGAGACATTTGAAACCCCACCTCTTTAAGGAATACCTGGGATAGGCTAAAGTATTCCTTCTAACCCCCCCCCCCAAATTGTAAAGTGGTTATCCCACTGGCTATAGGGTGAACGCACCAATTTGTGAGTCGCTCTGGCTAAGAGCGTCTGCTAAATGACGTTAATGTGCCCTTGAGCAAGGCACTTAACCCTAATTGCTCCTGTAAGTCGCTCTGGTTAAGAGCGTCTGCTAAATGACTAAAATGTAAATGTAAATGTAGCGAATCAGAATGCAGAGCACAATGCACCAAAAAAAAAAAAAATGCATTATAAAATCCGCTAAATAGCGAATCCGCGATAAGTGAACCGCGAAGTGGCGAGGGATCACTGTAATGGGACAGGGACAGGTCATCAAGCCCAGTAATGGGACAGGGACAGGTCATCAAGCCCAGTGTACACACACCATAGAACCCATGTTAACTTTGGTAAGTACCATCACACATTCCCTCTCTCTCTCTCTCTCTCTCTCTCCCTCTCTCACTTTCTCTCTCTCTGTTTCTCTCTCTCTCTCTCTCTCTCTCTCTCTCTCTCTCCTCTCTCTCTCTCTCTCTCTCTCTCTCTCTCTCTCTCTCTCTCTCTCTCTCTCTCTCTCTCTCTCTCTCTCTCTCTCTCTCTCTCTCTCTCTCTCTCTCTCTCTCTCTCTCTCTCTCTCTCTCTCTCTCTCTCTCTCTCTCTCTCTCTCTCTCACACATTGTTTTAGTTAACATGGAGGATCAGCCAAACTGCTCTGGTGCCGTGCCCCAGTCACAGTGCACCATGGTGGGGTAATTTGATTCTGGCGTTAGGCCTGGACTGACACACTGGAGGTCCTAGACAGCCAATCGCTGTGTGTTACATCATTGTCTCAGGCCAGGGAGGTACAGTGAGAGTGACAGGAGAGAGGAGGAGCAGGGGTGGTGGGAAGAGAAGGGGGAGGGGAGTGAGTCAGAGAGTCAAAGAGAGAGAAAGAGAGAAGAGACAGAGACAGAGGAAAGATCGAGGGGAGAAGAGAGAGGGCTTTGCAATCTATAGGGAGACTTTTGACATCACAGTAAATGCTGCTCTAGACCATTCCATCAGTCCATGATGAACAATGCTATAGTTCCTTCTAGATCTTCATGGCTTGTGGTCCTAAACTATGGAACAGTATATTTAGTCACATTTGATTGGGTCTAAACAGAATTCTCAAGTTTCAGCTGGATCATGTTACAAAAAGGTTTGCTCCTAGACTAGATGCAATTTCCATAACCCTTAATACTTGAGTCTTTGTGCATTTACTTCTAATCTGCATAAGATCAAATAAAAAAGTTCACAAGCCCTTTTACAGTACCAGTGATTTCATTGGCTTTAACCTACCTAAAGTAGGTTAAATATCTTGCAGGAGTAATTGAGACTAAAGCTGTATTGGCAACGTAAGAGGGTTATGGGTTCAAACACAAGACTCAGGCCACATCAGAGTTGTTACTATCTGGCCAAGTTGCAAAGTCAGAAGCCCTGCCTAGTTCTACTATTTATCTTCTTCAAATCTGATTTGAAACCTAACCCTAACCTTAACCACACTGCTAACCTGTTTCCATACGTTTTTACGACATAGACATTATTGACTTTGCAGCTTGGCCATCTAGTGGGAACATCAGAGGCAGGGCAAAGCTTTCTCACTTGGTGTCTGAATGATCTGGTCACATCAAGTATCTCCCCCAGGAAGGTATCAGTGGGACATGAACACTAGCATCACAAACCGTTACCTGAATAAACCTGTTACTTCCTGCTTGAGGAGAGGAGCGGTGATTTCACTACTGACATTTAGACCAGTTTGACAGTATTTAGGGGAAGGCTTTGGCTCTGGGTTTGAGAGAGACCCCATGTTGAGGGGTTAGAGTTGGACAACGCTGCAGAGGATGGATTGGAGGAAGGTGAGAGGGAGAGAGAGAGAGAGAGAGAGAGAGAGAGAGAGAGAGAGAGAGAGAGAGAGAGAGAGAGAGAGAGAGAGAGAGAGAGAGAGAGAGAGAGAGAATGGATGAGTGTGTATGTGTGCAAGCATGTGCATTTACTGTATGTGCGTGCGTGTCCGTGAGTGTCTGTGTGCGCAAGCACCACGTGTGTGTGTGAATCAGCGGGACAGACCGAGATATAGGGCCAAAGAGGAAATCCCTGGTGTTTTACACCGCTCCTGGAATGTTAACGGTCTTTACAACAATGGATCGATGGTTAGAATGATGGATGGATGAAAGTATGAAGAGAAAGAAGGGAGGAAGCTTAGTTTCACTCTGTGGGAAGTTATGAGATAACCTACTTTTTACAGTGTGTTCATTCCCTGCTGTTCACGATGGCATGCCAATATTGAAAACACTAACACTAGTATTATAACAACAGTACTGAGAGTCTTTACATTTTTTTTACAGTATTAGAAACAGAGAGAGAAAATGAATCCAGTTTAATTGAGATTGTAGTCATTTGAGAACCCAATAGTACGACATTGACAAAGTAAAAGAGAGCTCATTATCCACAACACATTTTTAAAGCTGTTTTTGCAAAACAGTGGTGGGTTGCTGCTTTGTTGTTGTTGGAACTGCAGATTGCCATTTTAAATGTCTTTGCCATCTGCCATCATACATTAAAGTGATCAGTTATGAATAACTTAATACATTATTTGTCAATAGTTTGGCTATAGCCTCAGTTGAGGCAAGTCAAAAGCCAGGAAATAAAATATATATTTTTTTAAATATAAAATGCAAATGTACCGTGTTGTATGCAAATGTTTGTATACCCTACTGAATTTGTTGTTTGTATGTGTATTAACAATGTTATTCTGTCAACATTGTAGAATTGACCCAGAGAGAAAAAAAATGCCTACCCCCTTGTCTTTCTGTCATAATGGATTCATTATAGCAGCCACGTCTACACAGACGCACAGCATACATTTATCTGGAACACATCCTTATACAAAGCTTAAGCAAATAATTAGTTGTAGCAATGTGCTTCTTGGAAAATATTATTCAAGTTTCCATTCAGGCTCAAATGCACAGAACACTGGTGAGTTGGCTTCTCTTGGGAGTAACTTATTTTCAAAGAAAAAAACGAATTCAACGGGGGAAGCAAGAGCTCAAAACGTGTTCGGCATCGCGCGCATTCATGCAAACAATTT
>NW_028161768.1:0-58161 GCF_964263955.1 Coregonus lavaretus
CCCAGCCTTTACCCCCTTACCCCCTAGCCTCTACCCCTTTACTCCCATAGCCTTTACCCCCTTACCCCATAGCCTTTACCCCCTTGCTCCCTAGTCCTTATTTCCTAGCTTATACCCATCCAAACCACTCAGAACTACGAAAGGTACTAGGGTAGGGGCTAAGGGCTAGGGGCCCTTGTTGTTGAACACCAAACCAAGTCAGGGATCCAGGCTAAGAGAGGTCGAGGAGAGGAAGGTGGGGGGATTATGGAGATGTTTTCATATTTCACTTTTTACTTTTCTTTATGAATTAAAGACAAAGGGGTGTAATACAAAACAACAGATTTGGGTCTGACTTTCTCTTACGATGAATGATGTTTGAGAATAATATAGTAGTCTCAAAGGGGGTATGGACAGTCCCTACTTAGAATATGTAGTACATTAGACAAATACAGAACATATGTACAAAATTAGGCTACCAATACAATAAATGAAATTATGAAATAATACATGATTCTTGAGTGGATAGAATTAACATGGCAATAGTGGGGTTTTGCAGACAGTTTTGCCCAGTAGAGGAAGACAGAAGTTAAATCGGCATATTCACACCTACAGTTCAGACATGTCATGAATCATAATTAATACAATTACAAGCCTGATATCCCTGTAGTATTGAAAACCAGGTCAAAAACTCGGTCTGACAATTAGAGATATATTTATTGCCCATATTCTTCTTTGCAAACACACACCCATAAGGTAGGCTGGTACCATTTATACTCCTGAGTGGCGCAGTGGTCTAAGGCACTGCATAGCTGTGCCACTAGAGATCCTGGTTCGAATCCAGGCTCTGTCGTAGCCGGCCACGACCGGGAGACCCATGGGGCGGCGCACAATTGGCCCAGCGTCGTCCAGATTAGGGGAGGGAATGGCCGGCAGGGATGTAGCTCAGTTGGTAGAGCATGGCGTTTGCAACGCCAGGGTTGTGGGTTCGATTCCCACAGGGGGCCAGTATGAAAAATAACAAAATAATGTATGCACTCACTAACTGTAAGTCGCTCTGGATAAGAGCGTCTGCTAAATGACTAAAATGAAAAATGAAATGAATAACGTAGATCTTTTTGTATTGTTTTAATGCTTGTTAAATCGCAGGGCCGGTTCCAGGTATATGCGACATAAGCGGTCGCTTAGGGCCCCCGGCTGCTAGGTGTCCCCTGACCAATTATTACTAAAGAAATTTAGGAACTTAGTCGGGGTCTCAACTTACTATTGAGCGTTAGAATAGTAGAATACACCAGGTGCAATTTCAAAATGTGGTTGTGCATAGGGCTGGGCCGTATACCGTATTTTACGATATACCGGTATTGATGCACGGACCCGTTTGGGTTTTTACTTTACCTTCTGTAACGGTATTTGAATCTTTGGTTTGTTAAACGTGATACGCCGTGTGTAACGCACATTTGTATAGTTTACTTCGCTACTTGAGTCATCTCTCTCCGCTCTCTCCTTGCCACTTTCCACACAGACCTAGCCCCACCCCCCGTATTTGTTGTTGCTTGACCACAAGACACTTATGTTCGGTCTGCGTGGTCAATGCAGCGCATGCAACAATGTTGATGACAATGATGCTGTTTTCGCTTCTTAATATAAATCCACAAGTGTTCTATAATTACACTATTAGTTTGTGTTTCTTACATCTGCAAACAGCCAGTTTGTCTTTTCTTAGCAAGTTGGGCCTAAATCTTGTTAGCCGCTAATGCTAATCGCTAGTTAGCTAGCTAGCTAATAAACATACAGAGTCAGAGCAAGCGTAATTAGCTATACAGCCTGATAATACCAGTGACAGTGTCTTCTAAATCAAAGAGGAATACGCAAAGCATGAATATGTTAGCTACATGAAGTAGCTAAGAGAAAACATTAAATGTAGCCAAAGATTATAGGGTCCCCTAGGAAACACTTTAGTTCCTACCCTGTCACAATAACTCCTCCCTGGCATTTTTATTCGTTGTCATGTCAAACAACACTGTATTCAAAGTGACCACTATTACAGTATATTCTAACTATAGAATTAGAATAATCATTCTATTTCCAACAGTTCACCCAAGTGTTTTTCTCTAAATCACAAGTCAGATCGCAATTGCAACATTTGGTTAAATATACAAATGATTTTAAATTAGTGCAGGAAATGCAGACATTTATGAAAATGCTGAAAATTATTATCTACTCATAAAGCAAATGTATAACTTTTATTAATCAAAAACATAAAATACTGTAAAATACTGTCATACCGTCCATTTTTCCCCCCATGCCGTGACATGATATTTTGGCCATATCACACAGCCTTAGTTGTGCATCATTAGTTGTTCTCTTGTTATGTCTGTCACTGATAGTCACTCAATTAGCCATGTCAGCTAACAATTGGTAGATTGGTAGTTAGCTGGCTAGACTATCTAACCTTGTAATAATCATGACCTAATACTGACCATGCCCAGGGGCCTTGAACTCCAGGGGGCCCCCATTTATTTTGTTAGTCATTCTCACTCAGATCATATAAGCATGGCATAAGTCATTAAGAAATGTGTAGACTTGCAGGAAATTAGCTTTAAAGAAGGGGGCCACTAAAATGTTTTGCCAAGGAGGTGGCAAACGATTAAGTGCACTACGTTTAACCAAAGCCCTATGGCTATGGTTACTAGTGTTGGGCCAGTAACCAAAAGGTTGCTGGTTTGATTCCCTGAGCTGACTAAGTGAATAACCCTTGAGCAAGGCACTTAAACCTAATTGTTCCAGTATGTCTGTTAAGATGTAGGTGTGCCCTCCCCCCACCACCAAATCTCGCTTAGGGCACCCAAAAGGCTAGAGCCACCTCTGGCTAATGTGTAATAGTTTGTGAGGCAGGCTCTCTTTTGAACTACCTGGGTCGCTGGCGTCGCCAGTCCTGCCACGTCTAGCCTCTCACCTCCTGCTCCCTTTATCAGTTTTATGACTCCGCTTATCACACCCTGCACCATAAATATAGCCTAGCCTAGGCAACTTGAGGTGAATAACAGCTGCGTAAATCGCCAATCACCACACCATGGACGCGCCTAATGAGTCTGAAACGTCAGTTAGAACAATTTAATTAAAACGCGTTTTACATGTTTATCTTAATCTGTGATGCGGGTCGATGTCCAGTGCTTTGAACCAGTCCGTTGGATAATACACATCACTCAATCAACGTGTACTGACTGTAGTGTAGGTAGTGTATTGTATATTAGCCCCAGAAAATCCCCAATGTCCCACTACTATTATTTTATATTCCTGTTTGTATGCAATCAATGTAAAGCCTGTCTGTCTGTGTGAGCCATCCGCACTGACCCTGATCATTAGCGACAGCTGAGTGAGTCCTGAGAGGAAGACAACATGGAATACCTGTGCGAAAAGGTGAGCACATTACTGGGCTATATTAGCCTACTTATTTGATATCATTTTAAGTTATCAACATGCGATGCCCCTTTTGAGTTGTAGTGATGATTTATCAACTTGTAATGAATTTAAATAATAGCCTATCGACTCATTCACGATCAATATTGATTGATTTATTTCGCAATGAGCTTCTGTTTGTGTTTTGATTAAGTTTCGATGTTTATATAGGCTTGTAGCATCAATGTAAAATAACGCCCAGATTGATGGACTATTGTTTTACAGGTTGTTATGAACCCATAAAGCCAGTAGCGGCAAAGCCTATTTGTAGGTGTCTACAGACAGAAATGGGTTGAGATCAGCCATCAAAGATAATCGTTTAATCGCCTTTTATTTTTCTCGGCTAGGTGTGGGAAATGTAGCTTTCAGCTACAGTGGAACGGCCAAGTGGCCGATATCTAATTAGTCCGGATTATCGTCACCTGCGCGCGCCTATATTGTCCTACAAGGACTTTGCTATTGTCTGACCGTGGAGTGAGAAGTTGTTTTAGGGGATTTTGAGTGACTTATAGAGGATTTAACATGCCCCAGTGATCTGATTGAAATGGAAACTATAGGCTAGGCCAATGGTAATCAATAGTGATCACAGGTTAGGCTAATCTTTCTCATATCAAATCCGATATGAATGTGAATTAGGCCTAATAGAAACTGGCAGATGATGACCGGTGATTTGAAATAAGACAAAACTGCATCAAATCATGTCAGTGAATATCAAGTTTACCCATCATTCAGACACTCATGGCAAATTTGTTAACATATATTTAATTTAGAGGATTGAAATGAATGTTTTTTTTGTTTCAACAGTAGGCCTAGGCTATTTAAAATATAGAGTATTGTCAAAAATATTGCATTTCTTACAAATGGCCTACATTGTCTCTCTCATTTCGTTTTACATCCCCATCCTCTCCTTAAATTCCAGACTATTTTCACACCGACTTCGTTCCCATGGAATCGGCTATTATCTTATTATCGCGGCGGTGCCAATGTCGCCGATGTGTGAGGCTTTATTTACATGACTCTTAGCGAACGGTGCTGAATGAATTTATGACTTTGTAGTCACCCAGTCCCTCCCGAGACCGCAGTGTTATTTCCCCAAGAACAGAGCTCCTACCAGGTCAGACAGACAGACAGGGCGGGAGACTCCCTAGGGGATGAAGTCAGTATAGGGGACACACACATATTCAGTCTGATTATAAATACTATATGTATTATTGCTAAATAAATATATTATGTCATATTATGACATCTAATAAGTTGGTATAGAGAAAAGGCCTACCCTGAAGAGCCAAGTGTATGCATGTGGGGACAATATACTCTGTGTAGGCCGATTGTAGTGTATTTTGAATGGAAATATAGGCTATGTTCCTACACAATATATCCGTGTATATCCAGGTAAAAGACAGCGACTAAAATGCACACATTTAAATGTTGCGCCAACAACCATATAGTGTTGTTTGGGATGTGTATCCATGCAAGGGCCCATTTCACATCCAGAAATGGCTGCACGTTTAGGCTACACAACCTCGTTGAATGTGTATTGTAGGCCTATAGATCCGAACCCAATATAGTTAATACTAATCATGCTACTACTACTACTACCACTAATAATAATAATCAACTCTGCAATTTAGCACTTGATACACTTATTCGTGGGAAAAGTCTATAAAGAGTTACCCCTGGGAAATGGAATGAATGGATGGATGGATGGATGGGGGCTGTTAAAACTGTGTCTGTGCTGAAGCTTTGAAGTGCAGTTATGCACCGACGTGTTTCCTATGTCTCTATATAACACGGCATTCAATGACATGGTTGGCGCATTTTCACAGTGAAACGTTACCAACAGAACAAATCTGTCAATCAAACACAACGACACTATAAATGTCTTTACGGTCCAGTCACAGAGCTCAGTTGCATCTAGCCTACTCTTTCTCTCTCTCTTTCTCTGACCGCCCGCCTCAGTATTTCCGCTTGGGATACTCCACGGAGGCCGTTGTTTTGGACGCAGAAGACTCATTAGCTGCCATGGGACCGTGCCAACTGCTGACATCACTGGTCCTGTCCATGTGTTGTCATGTTCTGTACGCTACCGCATGGTAGGCTTTTTACCTGTTGTCGTTGGCATTTCATCAGTTATGCCACGACCAGTTATATAGGCAATGGGGTGGGAAAAATCGGTTTACACGATGGCACTATTACCATGTCTTGACTGTGTTTGGTTTCTGTTTTCCATAGGTCGGTGAATAACTTCCTGATGACTGGACCAAAGGTAACGGATCTTTATTTACTTATTGGGCTCGTGTACTTAGACTGCTTGGTTAAAATAGCCCTTACGGATTCAGGTACAAAAGGAATATCACGTTGCAAATGTTTTCGCTGCAACTTAACGGGAAATGTGTTTTCTAATAAAAACAAAAGAATAGCTCAAACAAGGAGGCCAAGCTGGAAAACACATTAAATGTTTGGTCCAATACTTATAACGAACGAGAACCTGTGATTTACACTGTCTCTTTATCCGTGTGCCCCTCCAGGCCTATCTGACGTATGCCAGTAGCGTGCAGGTGGGCGCGCAGAGCGGGATTCAGGAATGCAAACACCAGTTCGCGTGGGACAGGTGGAACTGCCCGGAGAGCGCGCTCCAACTGTCAACTCATGGACTGCGCAGTGGTGAGAATAGATTTATACTTACCAGGCAGCGCTCTATAGGCTGCCTAATCCCTCGAAATAAAAACTTTCCAATGGCAAATAGACTAGGCTTGTAGTGAGTCGGTCTAAGGAAATTACACATAGCAATTTACAAGAGTCTGATATTTACCAATGTCATCACACTGACCGTGTGTTAACTTTAACCATAACATTGACAACCATGATCTCTTTAAATTCCAGCCACAAGAGAGACGTCTTTCGTCCACGCCATCAGTGCTGCAGGGGTGATGTACACTCTCACCAAGAACTGTAGTATGGGGGATTTTGATAACTGTGGATGTGATGACTCCAATATTGGACAGATAGGTGAGTTTATATACCATTACCATCTGACTTTATAACATTGAGTGTAGCAACCTATTTGAATTATGTGACCATGTATTATATTCTCAAATAACAGAATTGCACACATTTACACCATTACGCACAGAACCAAAAATGGGCAGAATTACACATAGAAGACATCACTGAAATTCCACAGAAGTAAGGGCAGTAATACTTGGACATGGACATACTTACATAGACTAACCCTGCCGTATCTCTCTCCAGGTGGTAGGGGTTGGATCTGGGGGGGCTGCAGTGATAACGTGAAATTTGGGGAGAAGATGTCCAAACAGTTTGTGGACGCGCTGGAGAACGGCCACGACTCACGCGCAGCTGTGAACCTGCACAACAATGAAGCTGGTAGACTGGTGAGTGACAGATCTCATACAGGCTATACTGCCGGTGGTGATCTCATACAGGCTATACTGCCGGTGGTGATCTCATACAGGCTATACTGCCGGTGGTGATCTCATACAGGCTATACTGCCGGTGGTAGGCCTATATGGGTTTACTGTTTGTTTAAATTATGTTATTTCCTTGGAATGTTTTGTACATTTGCGGGCAGATGTCATCTGTTTGGACTGGATAACTATTTTGGTTATCATTTGGATTCGTTGTTGTGGAGTTTTCGTTATTTTCAGCCTATCAGATCGAACATAAATTTACAAATGAACTGGTGTGAGGTATTATTGAATACATAACTGACTAAAGCTCTCTCTAGGCGATCAAGGCGACCATGAAGCGAGCCTGTAAGTGCCACGGCGTCTCTGGGAGCTGCTCCGTCCAGACCTGTTGGATGCAGTTGTCTGACTTCAGAGACATCGGCAACTACCTCAAAGTCAAACACGACCAGGCGCAAAAACTGGAGATGGACAAGAGGCGGATGAGGTCCGGGAACAGCGCCGACAACAGGGGCGCCATCGCGGACGCTTTCAGCAGCATCGCCCGGACAGAGCTCATTTACCTGGAGGAATCTCCAGACTACTGTACCAAGAACAAGAGCCTGGGGCTCCAGGGCACCGAGGGGAGGGAGTGTCTGCAGGGGGAAAATAACCTCTCCCAGTGGGAGAGGAGGAGTTGCCGCCGGCTGTGCCATGAGTGCGGCCTGAGGGTGGAGGAGAGGCGGATTGAGATAGTCAGCAGCTGTAACTGTAAATTCCACTGGTGCTGCACGGTCAAGTGCGAGCGGTGCACGCAGGTCGTGACCAAATACTACTGCGCGCGCAGGGACAGGGGGCGCAGGCCTCAGAAGGGCACGAGGAAAAGTGGGAGAAGGCACCGCGTGCAGCGCAGTTGATTTGCGCCTGCACAGACTGTGGCTATCTATGCATGAGGATAATTATGAAGGGGACAGTTTATTTTCATATTCGTTATTTAAACATGTTTTATTAGTTAATTTAATCCATATTCATCTGTCTGGGATTGTATGAATTGTATGATGTTACCCAAATATTTGACACGTGATTTCTCCTGTAACTTGTTCATGATCAACATGTATTCTCATCCATTCCACATCGGGTGACAGACTATTTCCACTTTTGTCCCTTATTTAAAATGCACTTTATAGGCTCTAACATTTTGACAATCCAATAGATTTATGATATGTTCTAAAAAAAAATTTAAAAAATCATTCCTGTGATAAATGTGTATTTATCATCACAATGTTATTTTGTTCATGCTAGTTTAAGTTTACTTGTCACTTTGGGGGTGTATGCAGATAAATATAGTTGTCTAAATGGGTTAGAGGCCTGTGTGTAAATTCGGTTTGTCCATTTTTTATATAAATTATGAAATTGTTTTAAGTGTCATTATCACGTTATGTTTTATTTTTGTACTGGGAATTGCAAATTAAATATTTGAATCTTATTTCGAGTCCTGTTCTGAATGTACATCCTGTGCCGACGAAGTTTGTTGCTTTTAATGTTCTGATTCGGCAGTCTGTTTTTGTTTATTGGTGGTGTTGAGGGCGAGGTCTCCACGGGAGGCCAGGATCATCTCATTAATCTGGCCGCTGGTGTCATCGCCTGAGGGAAGAAAATAAACTGTCTTGTCCTGACACCCTTTGAAGTTCTCAATAGGCGTTTCCTCCAGTCTTATGTGGCCATTGTCCAATCAGCATCCTCGGAACACCGAGACAAAGGACAAGGTACCCATTTGTTTCTGATTCCTTCTCTTAAATTAAAGGCGAAAGCTGCGTGTCCTCATCACATGCCCAGATCTCTCCCTTAGGGTTGGAGGTAAAAACACTCACAATGGTCTTCTGTTCGTTCCTTTGTCTCCTGGTACTTTTCCTTCTCCACAACACTCTTATTGGACATGCCTGGTAAGACCCCACTTCTAACACATTTGATTTATAACGTCTTTAGTTTTCATTTAGCTAGTGTCTCGGTTTTAAAAGGTTGTTTCAGGCTATATTTTCTCTCTTTTAGGGCCGTGAACAATTTTCTTATGACTGGACCCAAGGTAAGATTTTTATTCGAATTGTTTGCTTTATAAGTAACCTTAGGGAAAACAAGTGTTCCAAACTATTATGCAAAGATTCCCAAAAGGTACTCCTGGCATCATGAGTGCACAAAACATTTGTCTATTTCAATAGGATCGTTTCAGTACTGCGTAATGATGGACGAATGCATAACCTGCTTTAATAGCATTTTTCATCACAACTCAATGCGTATTCAATAGTAGAAAGGTATTCATCTCATCCAAATGTCACTTGGATTATTCTTTTTTAGTTTTGAGGATATTCAATTGTGGATTTAACATGCTCTCTCTTATCTCCAGGCCTATCTGACGTATGCCAGTAGCGTGCAAGTGGGCGCTCAGAGCGGGATCCAGGAATGTAAACACCAGTTTGCGTGGGACAGGTGGAACTGCCCGGAGAGCGCGCTCCAACTGTCTACTCACAAAGGCCTTCGCTGCGGTAGAATGTCTCAGAATACATAGCCTACTGTAGCATTTACGTCTGAGAATGCAAGTCTCTGTTGCCTATGTTACAAACAGAGCTTTGATACCCAATGAGTAAAATCTAATGCATAGAATGTAATATGTATGCGAGTTGTGAAGCCCTTACGCCGTGATTACATCTACAGTGTTTATGCGTTTTGGTTCACCAGAAGTACATTCATTTCCAACGGAACGCTGCGGTTGCCTTGCAGCACTGCGTTGCAGAGGCAGTTGCAGTGCGTTCTGTGTGGTGCATACATTGGATAAATCGAACGTATGCGTTGATGGCTTGACAGAAATGGTAGCAGAAGGTAAATGTTGAACTTCTGTTGCACACATATCCAGATTATGCAGCGAACCATTTTACACAATGACGCTGTAGGTGTGTTCGAGGCTATGGCTACACCATGCATACAATTAATTTATATTTACCTGACATTGTGTAAAAGTGAAATATTTGAGTACATATTTATATGTTCGATGTCTATCTATTCCTGTAGCCACGAGTGAGACCTCTTTTGTGCACGCGATCAGCGCAGCTGGTGTGATGTACACACTGACCCGCAACTGTAGCCTCGGGGACCTGGACAACTGCGGCTGTGATGGCTCGAGAAACGGTCAAATCGGTAACACACACAACAATGAGAGAGTAGACCTGAATAAGAAAGTGATAATATTCTTGCATCCTGCTATGTGTGCCCATACTCATGTTTTTGCTTGTCTCCTGTCCCCAGGGGGGCGTGGGTGGTTGTGGGGTGGCTGCAGCGATAACTTGGACTTTGGGGAAAGGATGTCAAAACAGTACGTGGACGCGCTTGAGACGGGCCAGGACTCACGGGCGGCTGTCAACCTTCATAACAACGAGGCGGGTAGACTGGTGAGTTATTTCGTTCCAGACTCCTGCATGGAGAGCTATGGCATTACGCATGGGTTGACCATGGTATTACCCATTAGTTAATCTTATTATTACACATGAATTGGCCATGTTATGACGCATTGGTTGTGTGCTTTCATTCAATCACACTTTTTAGTTATTACCCACTATAACCCCTGTGTCTGTTGAGCAGGCGGTGAAGGCCACCATGAAGCGCATCTGCAGGTGCCACGGTATGTCTGAAAGTTGCTCCGTTCAGACCTGCTGGATGCAGTTGTCTGACTTCAGAGACATCGGCAACTACCTCAAAATCAAACACGACCAGGCGCAGAAACTGGAGATGGACAAGAGGCGGATGAGGTCCGGGAACAGCGCCGACAACAGGGGCGCCATTGCGGACGCGTTCAGCAGCATCGCCCGGACGGAGCTCATTTACCTGGAGGAATCTCCGGACTACTGCGGTCAGAACGTCAGCCTGGGCCTTCACGGTACTGAGGGCAGGGAGTGCCTGCAGCACAGCGAGGGCTTGAACCAGTGGCAGAAGAGGAGCTGCCGCAGACTGTGCCATGAGTGCGGCCTGAGGGTGGAGGAGAGGAGGACTGAGATAGTCAGCAGCTGTAACTGTAAGTTCCAATGGTGCTGCACGGTCAAGTGTGAGAACTGCTCTCAAGTGATGGTCAAACACGTGTGTGCCAGAAGAGAGGGAGGCCACGGACACAACTACAGAAGGAGATACCGAGGACCTAAATGATTGAAAAGAGACAGGGCTATAGCGTTATTCTATGCAAACTATTATGATGGCAAATGTAAAATCATGAGCATATGTGTGTCAGCTTATTTAGAATCTATCTTTATTCACAAAGACTGTCCTCCACTCCACGTGATTATGTGAAACGTTGTTCTGCACTTTCCCACCTCACCTGACCACGTTTGTCTTATTGTAGGCCTATATGGATGTAAATTATATATTTATGTATGTGAGTCATTGGATATATTTAATAAACAAATATAAAATATACTTGGTTGTTTTTGCTTCTCAATAATTATTTATGGAACTACATACAAATCTTCTGATGAATAAACAGTTAAGAAACATTTATTTTTGCTCAATGACTGCATTTTTATCCTTCTGCATAACAAATTATATAACATGAAAATAACATGAAATTCACTTAGTAAAATAATAGGTGAATAGGAAGGCAGCGGTGAATACATTAGAAGGGGTTGTGTATCTCAGTTGGTAGAGCATGGCGTTTGCAACGCCAGGGTTGTGGGTTCGATTCCCACGGGGGGGGCAGTATGAAAATGTATGCACTCACTAACTGTAAGTCGCTCTGGATAAGAGCGTCTGCTGAATGACTAAAATGTAAAGTAAATTATTACTCAGCTGGTAGAGCACGGCGCTTGTAACGCCAAGGTAGTGGGTTCGATCCCCGGGACCACCCATACACAAAAAAAATAAAAATAAAAATGTATGCACGCATGACTGTAATTCGCTTTGGATAAAAGCGTTTGCTAAATGGCATATTTTTTAAAATATTTAATTACCATGTAGCGGTTCACACCTCGACCAAGGCCCAGCTTCAGCGTTGATTTAACCGCACTTTGATATGATGGCATGTTTAAGGATTGGAATGAGGATCAAGCCTTTTGAAGGAAACTGAAAGGAAGCCTCTTTACCGGTATGTTTATATGTGTTTGCCATGGTAATCCGGGACACTGCTGTGACCGTGTACTTTGTCACACTTGAAAAGCCAGTGCAACTGCATCACAATAAATCAAAGCGGAACGCTACATTGTAAAGACAAGACTATGGGAAGGAATGCATCTCAACATATTTAATTGTAGCCAATTATGAAAGATTGCCTGTCAGCATTTTGCGTAACGTAGCCAAATGTGTAATGAAGTAATCTTCACTTAAAAGCTGCACTCCATCTTTTGGATAGTATGAACGCTAGTCTGCTACAAAAAGTGGAAGGTAGTTATCGCCCACGTGTTTCAGGAACATTTCAATTTTACCTAATGAAATTATTGGAAGGACATTGTTTGGATTGGCTATGAGCATACTACTATGATGCGTTCTATTTGTTGCAATGATTTTCTGTGCCACTAAAGTAAATCTAACGGTTTTCAGAGGATAGAGAGAGAGCATTACCAGGAGAAAGCAAGCATAATACTATTCCATTGTCTCTCTCCTCTCTCCTGTAGATCACTCATTCATCCCCTCCACCCTCCCCTGTTTCTCCCTCTCTGCTGGACATGCCATAAACCTGCCACTGGGTTCCTGATCAGTGGCTGATGTCAAGGATATTACCCCACCCAGGGGTCCTGCCTCAGAGAGGAGAGGAGAGGGAGGTCTGGCTGATGAGAGGGAGAGAGAGTGGGACAGGGAGGGGCAGTGTAGTTGTGGAGAGGGAGGTCTGGCTGTGGGAGGTGAAGAGGGGGAGAGAAGATATAGATAATGATATAGGAGGAGGCATGCTTTCAATAGTGACTACCCCCACTCATGAAATGTGTTCCATTGAGACTTAATCAACCTATTAGGGACATATAACATGTAAATTAAGTAATTGTTGTAGGCTATACCCTGTGTTTTGTGCATCATGTGACATAGCAAGATTGTATCCTGTATTTTAAGCCTTATCCATAAATAGGAATTACACCAAAAATGTAATGAATTGTCTGAGGTGGTGCTGGACCATCTGACATCTCTGTGTGACATCTGTGACACGTTGTGACACAGAGAAGACCTGCTGAGGCCCTGGGAGTCAACCAACCAACATACTGTAACACTGTTCTCTAGAGGCCCTGAGGGTCAACCAACACACTGTAACACTGTTCTCTAGAGGCCCTGAGGGTCAACCAACCAACACACCGTAACACTGTTCTCTAGAGGCCCTGAGGGTCAACCAACCAACACACTGTAACACTGTTCTTTAGTGGCCCTGGGGGTCAACCAACCAACACACGGTAACACTGTTCTTTAGAGGCCCTGAGGGTCAACCAACCAACATACTGTAACACTGTTCTCTAGAGGCCCTGAGGGTCAACCAACCAACATACTGTAACACTGTTCTCTAGAGGCCCTGAGGGTCAACCAACCAACACATTGTAACACTGTTCTCTAGAGGCCCTGGGGGTCAACCAACACACCGTAACACTGTTCTCTAGAGGCCCTGAGGGTCAACCAACCAACACACCGTAACACTGTTCTCTAGAGGCCCAGAGGGTCAACCAACCAACATACCGTAACACTGTTCTCTAGAGGCCCTGAGGGTCAACCAACCAACATACTGTAACACTGTTCTCTAGAGGCCCTGAGGGTCAACCAACCAACACACTAACACTGTTCTCTAGAGGCCCTGAGGGTCAACCAACCAACACACTAACACTGTTCTCTAGAGGCCCTGAGGGTCAACCAACCAACACACTAACACTGTTCTCTAGAGGCCCAGAGGGTCAACCAACCAACATACTGTAACACTGTTCTCTAGAGGCCCTGAGGGTCAACCAACCAACACACTAACACTGTTCTCTAGAGGCCCTGAGGGTCAACCAACCAACACACTAACACTGTTCTCTAGAGG
The DNA here is from genome assembly GCF_964263955.1 of Coregonus lavaretus. Lineage (NCBI taxonomy): Eukaryota > Metazoa > Chordata > Actinopteri > Salmoniformes > Salmonidae > Coregonus > Coregonus lavaretus. The sequence continues at coordinate 13,870 of NW_028161768.1, forward strand.
CCCTGAGGGTCAACCAACCAACACACCGTAACACTGTTCTCTAGAGGCCCTGAGAGTCAACCAACCAACACACTGTAACACTGTTCTTTAGAGGCCCTGAGGGTCAACCAACCAACATACTGTAACACTGTTCTCTAGAGGCCCTGAGGGTCAACCAACCAACATACTGTAACACTGTTCTCTAGAGGCCCTGAGGGTCAACCAACCAACACATTGTAACACTGTTCTCTAGAGGCCCTGGGGGTCAACCAACACACCGTAACACTGTTCTCTAGAGGCCCTGAGAGTCAACCAACCAACATACTGTAACACTGTTCTCTAGAGGCCCTGAGGGTCAACCAACCAACACACTAACACTGTTCTCTAGAGGCCCTGGGGGTCAACCAACCAACACACTAACACTGTTCTCTAGAGGCCCTGGGGGTCAACCAACACACTGTAACACTGTTCTCTAGAGGCCCTGAGGGTCAACCAACTAACACACTGTAACACTGTTCTCTAGAGGCCCTGAGGGTCAACCAACCAACACACTAACACTGTTCTCTAGAGGCCCTGAGGGTCAACCAACCAACATACTGTAACACTGTTCTCTAGAGGCCCTGAGGGTCAACCAACCAACACATTGTAACACTGTTCTCTAGAGGCCCTGGGGGTCAACCAACACACCGTAACACTGTTCTCTAGAGGCCCTGAGAGTCAACCAACCAACACACTGTAACACTGTTCTCTAGAGGCCCTGAGGGTCAACCAACCAACACACTAACACTGTTCTCTAGAGGCCCTGGGGGTCAACCAACCAACACACTAACACTGTTCTCTAGAGGCCCTGGGGATCAACCAACACACTGTAACACTGTTCTCTAGAGGCCCTGAGGGTCAACCAACTAACACACTGTAACACTGTTCTCTAGAGGCCCTGAGGGTCAACCAACCAACACACTAACACTGTTCTCTAGAGGCCCTGAGGGTCAACCAACCAACATACTGTAACACTGTTCTCTAGAGGCCCTGAGGGTCAACCAACCAACATACTGTAACACTGTTCTCTAGAGGCCCTGAGGGTCAACCAACCAACACATTGTAACACTGTTCTCTAGAGGCCCTGGGGGTCAACCAACATACTGTAACACTGTTCTCTAGAGGCCCTGAGGGTCAACCAACCAACATACTGTAACACTGTTCTCTAGAGGCCCTGAGGGTCAACCAACCAACATACTGTAACACTGTTCTCTAGAGGCCCTGAGGGTCAACCAACCAACACATTGTAACACTGTTCTCTAGAGGCCCTGGGGGTCAACCAACACACCGTAACACTGTTCTCTAGAAGCCCTGAGGGTCAACCAACCAACATACTGTAACACTGTTCTCTAGAGGCCCTGGGGGTCAACCAACCAACACACTTTAGCACTGTTCTCTAGAGGCCCTGGGGGTCAACCAACCAACACACTTTAGCACTGTTCTCTAGAGACCCTGGGGGTCAACCAACACACTGTAGCACTGTTCTCTAGAGGCCCACATAGGTTTCACACACCTTATTTCCTATATAGTGCACTACTTTTAACCAGAGATGGGCCCTGGTTAAATGCAGTTCATGGTATGGGTAATAGGGTGCCATTCAGCAGCAGCCTCTGTGTGAAGGAATGTCTCTCAATATGGTGGAGCCTGGAGGATGGGGGGCAGCCTTTGTTAGGACCCCCCAGGGGTACGGCTGTATTCATACCCAGACAGCCCTGCATGCCTGGGGGTTCACTGATCAGCCTTCCCCCCTCTATCCCCTCCTCTCTCACCTTGGTGTGACATACCAGACTCAGCAGTGGGCTGCATGTTGGGCTGGCTATCTGTGCCATCACAACAGTCTGCAGGCTTGGTCCCTGTAGATAGAAATGCAGTAAAATAGATATTCCAATTTAAATACTATGATCCAAGTGGGACATTCGGCCACCATATTGGAGTGTGAAGAATATAATGTGGGGTTTAGAGCTACATTCATCTGTTATTTTATTTCTATGCGTTTGGTTTTCAAACACAGGCAAATCAAATCAAACAGGCTGATTAAGACATGAAATACTGGAAACAGGCTGAATAAGACATGAAACACAGGAAACAGGCTGAATAAGACATCAAATACTGGAAACAGGCTGAATAAGACATGAAACACAGAAAACAGGCTGAATAAGACATCAAATATTGGAAACAGGCTGAATAAGACATCATTGGAGCCATAGCCTGCGTTTAGACAGTCAGCCCAATTCTGAACTTTTTCCCACTAATTGGTCTTTTGACCAATCACATCAGATCTTTTCACACCTTATCTTTTTCAGAGCTCATCCGATTGGTTAAAAAATATCACAATTGGACTGCCTGTCTAAACGCAGCCATAGAGACTCAGGACACAATCACATATCTAATAATCACTGTTGCTGGGCAGATATTAAACTCAACTTACTATATAGTAATAGAGGCACAAACTGTCTTTCTGTCCCTAAACAATCTTACAAGAGGAGGGTACAATGAGAGTGAGACTAGCAACTGTAGCTAGGTCTCTGTGTTCGATGACACATATTAGTCTGAAATGTAATGTTAGATCTAAGCAGGCTGAGTTACTACACATGGCACCCAGTCTGATGCAGAAGGAGAGGACCATATGATAAAGGACCAGATCAGAGTCAATTATAATGACCTTAGACCTGGTTTACGACATATTGATATTACAGATGATCTTCTATAACCCTTAAAGTCACATGGTAGTTATACATTTAGCCACTCATCATCAGCTTCTAAGTATAGAGAAGGCCCGTCTATAGGCCTACACAGTGAAGCAGGCTAGCTCTTGGTTTGCGTCCCAAATGGCACCCTATTCGCTATATAGTGCACTACTTCGACCAGGGCCGATAGAGGGCCATTTGGGACGCACTCCCTCTCCTCTTCTTCCTCTGTGGCCTATAAAACTTACTATTTTGACTGCCTGTGACAGGATAGGCAGGGGGTGACAAACTGAAGTCCACACTGCCTCCTCCACTGAACTCACATTTACAGAGACACCAGAGAGGCCTGTAGAAACAGTACCATTGCCAGTTAACTAATGCTAAGTATTTATCTATCCACTTATATGGCTAACAGGATGAGCATGGTGTAGCAGCTAAGGACTAACACAAGACTAACAAGGGGAGACTTACTGTTAACTCCCGTCCACATTCACTGAGGTGGATCTGATTCCCTTGTGTGGATTGTCTAGGAGGAAAGCCCTGGAAATTACTCACACTTGAGAAAAGCCTTGGACTTTACTAAAAACTGTGGATCTTACTAAGAGAAGAGCCTTGGACTTTACCAACAGAAGAGCCTTGGACTTTACCAACAGAAGAGCCTTGGACTTTACCAACAGAAGAGCATTGGACTTTACCAACAAAAGAGCCTTGGACTTTACCAACAAAAGAGCCCTGGACTTTACCAACAGAAGAGCCTTGGACTTTACCAACAAAAGAGCCTTGGACTTTACCAACAAAAGAGCCTTGGACTTTACCAACAAAAGAGCCTTGGACTTTACCAACAGAAGAGCCTTGGACTTTACCAACAGAAGAGCCTTGGACTTTACCAACAGAAGAGCCTTGGACTTTACCAACAGAAGAGCCTTGGACTTTATCAACAGAAGAGCCTTGGACTTTACCAACAGAAGAGCCTTGGACTTTAGCAACAGAAGAGCCTCAGATCAAGGAGAAGAGATTTGGACTCAAGGCTTACGAAGACTCGAGGAAAGCTTTGGACAGAAGACGAAGATGACAATGTATGGTCTGTGTTCTTCTGTAGATAATGCATCTCTTAACATCAGTGGTTCATCAGAATTACAATTCCCATCTTTCTTTTTATTTTGGTTTAGAACTGAATTGCCCATATGAGTGCCAGCAGTTAATATGAGACAGATCAGGGCCTGTATGATGCCTCTCAGAGTAGGACTGCTGATCTAGGACCAGTTTCTCCCGGTCCATTCATTATAATCTAAAAGCCAAAACTGGTCCTGGATCAGCACTCAGGCACTTTATGAATACAGACCCAGCTCATTTGCATGCATTATGAAATTGAGTGTGAGCTCTGTCCTGATGTGTGATGTTCTCAGCTGAGGCTGTCCAGTTGTGACAAAGTGGTGATGAAGACCAGCACGACTGGGGCATGCTTTCTGGTAAGAGTGTGTGTGTCAGTGTTATAATACTCGAGACCGGTCTCGAGACCATATATTGAGTATCTCGGTCTTGTCTCGGTGTTGGATACATTGGTATAACAAACCAAACAGATGCCTCACATGTCCTCAACTGGCAGCTTCATTAAATAGTACCTGCAAAACACCAGTCTCAACGTCAACAGTGAAGAGGTGACTCTGGGATGCTGACCTTCTAGGCAGAGTTGCAAAGAAAAAGCCATATCTCAGACTGGCCAATAAAAATAAACGATTAAGATGGACAAAAGAACACAGACACTGGACCTTTTCTTTGCAACTCTGCCTAGAAGGTCACATCCCGTAGACGCCTCTTCACTGTTGACGTTGAGACTGGTGTTTGTGCGGGTACTATTTAATGAAGCTGCCAGTTGAGGACCTGTGAGGCATCTGTTTCTCAAACTAGACGTTCTAATGTATCTGTCCTCTTGCTCAGTTATGCACCGGGGCCTCCCACTCCTCTTTCTATTCTGGTTAGAGCCAGTTTGCGCTGTTCTGTGAAGGGAGTAGTACACAGCGTTGTACGAGATCTTCAGTTTCTTGGCAATTTCTCGCACGGAATAGCCTTCATTTCTCAGAACAAGAATAGACTGACGAGTTTCAGAAGAAAGTTATTTGTTTCTGGCCATTTTGAGCCTGTAATCGAACCCACAATTGCTGATGCTCCAGATACTCAACTAGTCTCAAGAGTGCCAGTTTTATTGCTTCTTTAATCAGCACAACAGTTTTCAGCTGTGCTAACATAATTGCAAAAGTGTTTTCTAATGATCAATTAGCCTTTTAAAATGATAAACTTGGATTAGCAAACACAACGTGCCATTGGAACACAGGACTGATGGTTGCTGATAATGGGCCTCTGTACGCCAATGTAGATATTCCATAAAAAATCTGCCGTTTCCAGCTACAATAGCCATTTACAACATTAACAATGTCTACATTGTATTTCTGATCAATTTGATGTTATTTTAATGGACCAAAAAATTGATTTTCTTTCGAAAACAAGGACATTTCTAAGTGACCCCAAACTTTTGAACGGTAGTGTATGTAGCAAGCTAAAAACACGGAGCCTAACGTTAGCTAGATAGCTAGCTGCTAGCAGGATGTCATGTCATGCCATTGGAGGAGTGGGTGAGTGAATTACTTTTTCCCCTCATATTATTTTTCGGTGGCTTTACACAGCTAGAGATGCAGCTGTCATTTGGTTAGCTAGCAAGAACTTGAATGACTGTTATCCAGTTAGCATACAGTGGGGGAAAAAAGTATTTAGTCAGCCACCAATTGTGCAAGTTCTCCCACTTAAAAAGATGAGAGAGACCTGTAATTTTCATCATAGGGACACGTCAACTATGACAGACAAATTGAGAAAAAAAATCCAGAAAATCACATTGTAGGATTTTTAATGAATTTATTTGCAAATTATGGTGGAAAATAAGTATTTGGTCACCTACAAACAAGCAAGATTTCTGGCTCTCACAGACCTGTAACTTCTTCTTTAAGAGGCTCCACTGTCCTCCACTCGTTACCTGTATTAATGGCACCTGTTTGAACTTGTTATCAGTATAAAAGACACCTGTCCAGGGACGGCTTGTTCAATAGGGCGATATGGGCGACGCACTGCCAAACGGGAAAAGGAAGGGATTTTTTTTCTAATCAATTATATCACGGCAACAGCAGTTATCAGTGTTCACGTCTGATCTGCCAGCCACTAAATGTCAAATCAGGCTAAAGTCGTGCTTCAAATGGCCCCGCCCGTTTTTGGGGCGATTTCAGTCAAGTTGAAAATCGCCCAGAAGTCTCTCATAGCCTGTCATGTAAAATCTATTTTTTTCACATTTCAAAGCTTTCAATACATTCTCTATGGGTGTCTGTGGGCTTGCACTTACGCGCTTTCGTCATACGTGACGTAACGTTGAACGTAACTAAGACAATGGCGGCTAGAAGCGTCTCTGTTGCGACCTGCAGTGCGGCGTTATTTTATGTTTTTAATTTGTAGACTTAGTTTACAAACATTCTGCCAACCATGGATTTCCAGTGGTTGGTTTTGGACTGATCTTGTTGATCGTGTACATACCCGCTACGAACGGACTAAATAATGAAAACGCTGCTGGCAGCTGAATCCCAATACAGCTGGGAGACTTGGCTGGATGAGTCCCGGACAGAGAAGTGGAGCCGGCCACCTTCACCCTGGTCAGAGCGGACCGCGATCCTGGTAAGAGAGCGACTCTGTACCCCGACATTGAACTGCTTTCTGTGTCATTGCGACCTTACTATCAATTCAATTCAATTTAAGGGCTTTATTGGCATGGGAAACGTGTGTTAACATTGCCAAAGCAAGGGAAGTAGATAGTAAACAAAAGTGAAATAAACAATAAATATTAACAGTAAACATTACACTCAGAAGTTTCAAAAGAATAAAGACATTTCAAATGTCATATTATGTATATATACAGTGTTGTTACAATGTGCAAATAGTTAAAGTACAAATGGGAAAATAAATAAACATAAATATGGGTTGTATTTACAATGGTGTTTGTTCTTCACTGGTTGCCCTTTTCTTGTGGCAACAGGTCACAAATCTTGCAGCTGTGATGGCACACTGTGGTTTTTCACCCAGTAGATAAGGGAGTTTATCAAAATTGGGTTTGTTTTCGAATTCTTTGTGGATCGCTGTAATCTGAGGGAAATATGTGTCTCTAATATGGTCATACATTTGGCAGGAGGTTAGGAAGTGCAGCTCAGTTTCCACCTCATTTTGTGGGCAGTGTGCACATAGCCTGTCTTCTCTTGAGAGCCAGGTCTGCCTACGGCGGCCTTTCTCAATAGCAAGGCTATGGTCACTGAGTCTGTACATAGTCAAAGCTTTCATTAAGTTTGGGTCAGTCACAGTGGTCAGGTATTCTGCCACTGTGTACTCTCTGTTTAGGGCCAAATAGCATTCTAGTTTGCTCTGTTTTTTGGTTTGTTCTTTCCAATGTGTCAAGTAATTCTCTTTTTGTTTTCTCATGATTTGGTTGGGTCTAATTGTGTTGTTGTTGTTGTTGTTGTTGTCCTGGGGCTGTGTGGGGTCTGTTTGTGTTTGTGAACAGAGGCCCAGGACAAGCTTACTTAGATGACTCTTCTCCAAGTTCATCTCTCTGTAGGTGATGGCTTTGTTATGGAAGGTTTGGGAATCGCTTCCTTTTAAGTGGTTACTATCTGCCCCGTGAGTTCCCCCAATTGTTTGTTACCGTTGTGTACTGTTGATAATCACAAGTTTACTGGAGAACTGAGACCAAGTAGAGACTTTGGACAGGGTGGATATGGTATAATAAAGGCAGTTTATTCAGAGGTAAAGATATCTGGAATCGCGTGCACGGACTCGTGCACGTGTGTAGGTCACCTAAATCATCAGAAAAATTGCCCCTCCTGAGAATTCTTTCAGGAGCCGCCACTGCACCTGTCCACAACCTCAAACAGTCACACTCCAAACTCCACTATGGCCAAGACCAAAGAGCTGTCAAAGGACACCAGAAACAAAATTGTAGACCTGCACCAGGCTGGGAAGACTGAATCTGCAATAGGTAAGCAGCTTGGTTTGAAGAAATCAACTGTGGGAGCAATTATTAGGAAATGGAAGACATACAAGACCACTGATAATCTCCCTCGATCTGGGGAACGCAAGATCTCACCCCGTAGGGTCAAAATGATCACAAGAACGGTGAGCAAAAATCCCAGAACCACACGGGGGGACCTAGTGAATGACCTGCAGAGAGCTGGGACCAAAGTAACAAAGCCTACCATCAGTAACACACTACGCCGCCAGGGACTCAAATCCTGCAGTGCCAGACGTGTCCCCCTGCTTAAGCCAGTACATGTCCAGGCCCATCTGAAGTTTGTTAGAGTGCATTTGGAGGATCCAGAAGAGGATTGGGAGAATGTCATATGGTCAGATGAAACCAAAATAGAACGTTTTGGTAAAAACTCAACTCGTAGTGTTTGGAGGACAAAGAATGCTGAGTTGCATCCAAAGAACACCATACCTACTGTGAAGCATGGGGGTGGAAACATCATGCTTTGGGGCTGTTTTTCTGCAAAGGAACCAGGACGACTGATCCGTGTAAAGGAAAGAATGAATGGGGCCATGTATCGTGAGATTTTGAGTGAAACCTCCTTCCATCAGCAAGGGCATTGAAGATGAAACGTGGCTGGGTCTTTCAGCATGACAAACACACCGCCCGGGCAACGAAGGAGTGGCTTCGTAAGAAGCATTTCAAGGTCCTGGAGTGGCCTAGCCAGTCTCCAGATCTCAACCCCATAGAAAATCTTTGGAGGGAGTTGAAAGTCTGTGTTGCCCAGCGACAGCCCCAAAACATCACTGCTCTAGAGGAGATCTGCATGGAGGAATGGGCCAAAATACCAGCAACAGTGTGTGAAAACCTTGTGAAGACTTACAGAAATCGTTTGACCTGTGTCATTGCCAACAAAGGGTATATAACACAGTATTGAGAAACTTTTGTTATTGACCAAATACTTATTTTCCACCATAATTTGCAAATAAATTCATTAAATATCCTACAATATGATTTTCTGGATTTTTTTCCCTCATTTTGTCTGTCATAGTTGACGTGTACCTATGATGAAAATTACAGGCCTCTCTCATCTTTTTAAGTGGGAGAACTTGCACAATTGGTGGCTGACTAAATACTTTTTTCCGCCAATGTATCTCTTGCGTTCGCAAATTCACTCTGGCTATCTACTCTGATTTCAGAGCACTCTCGTCTGTGTGCTAGAGCGCAGAACAACTGATGACTTTACGAACGCTCAACACCCACTGAATATGACCGGTGTCAGTAAACTTAGGCAAAAAAAGTAGTAGTTAGTCAAAATCGCTCTAAATAACAAGTAAACAGCCTAACCAGCTCTGCTACGATGAGTAAAATGGTCAGAGTGACGTGTTCTCTCATTTGTGTCTGGAAGTAGCTCGCTAGCAAGCTAGCCAACTTTAGCCAGTTAGCTTGGATGCTTGGTTGGGACTAGCATTCATTGGCAGGCAAGCTGCAGAAGGACGAGGAGGCTACAATTCCCCATCGTTTATCAGTGCAATTTTGATGGCCAACTAGCTGAAAAAGTTTGAGAGGGTTTATCTAATGTTCCTTCGTTAGATTTGAGCTCATCTTGCTCTGGCTAGCATTAGTTGTTGATCTTGTTGTTGTTGATGTGCATAACTAGGGAGAGAGAGCCTACCTTTTTATTGTTGTTTGATCAATAGGACTGTAAAGTTCCCAAATGTAAGAGGACTCCCGTGGTGTTTACATACAGTATTTACAGAAATTCATTTGATGTATTTTGTGGCTTTTGGCGAATGCGTTCTAATGATCTAAAGTCGCGCTGTTGTAACTACCTGTAAACACACAGTCCAGTTCAAAGTGAATGATGGCAGGCCCGTGTGGCAAATGGCTTGTTTGTATAAAGGCCTACTGTAGCTCTGATTGGCTATAGCGCACCGGTCTGTGTAGACTCCGGTCCTGGACAAGACAGATGTTCTTATTCGGTTTTATTTACTGCAGTGTCTTAATTGTACAAACACACGGTCGCTTTCCCACTCTATATTACTATACATTTTCAAATGCCTTAGTATACGTCATTCCCAAACATTCTATGAATTTATGAAAACGTGAAAATGACCATATCTAAGCGGTCGCTTGTCAGACAACGTTTTAAAAAGTGTAATATTCTTCCTGGGGGTGTATATGAACAGATTTGAATAAGATTTCATGTTGCTAAAATGCTTTCATTTCCTTTAAATGCAACAATGTTTCACACACACACACAAGTTATTTTCAAAGAGATGGCTAACAACAGCAAGAGCACTGAAATAAAAAAACACAGTTCCACTCACCAGATGATGATAGTTTGAAAGTTTACTTCTCGTTGAAAGTTATTCTTGAAAAGGGAGAAGCTAACAAATTAGCAACAGCATCCTCTTTGATAACACCTGCTGCAGCTGCTGCAAACTAGCCGACAACAAAATCTAGCTAGCTAGCTAGACCATGGGAAAACTACTGCTCATTATTGCGCAGTGACCTGTTGGCCTTCAATAAGGCAGAAGTTTACATACATTTTTGTAAAAACCGTCCCACCCGTTAAGTCAAAATGTGATTGGTTGATTCCACTGTCACTCGAAAATGTTGCCCTAATACAGTTGAATAGCAGATTACTTTACCTCGACTTCTTGGCGCTGACGGAAACATGGATTACCACTGAAAACACTGCTACTCCTACTGCTCTCTCCTCATCTGACCATGTGTTCTCGCATACCCCGAGAGCATCTGGTCAGCGGGGTGGTGGCACAGGAATCCTCATCTCTCCCAAGTGGACATTCTCTCTTTTTCCCGTGACCCATCTGTCTATCTCCTCATTTGAATTCCATGCTGTCACAGTCACTAGCCCATTCAAGCTTAACATCCTTGTCATTTATCGCCCTCCAGGTTCCCTTGGAGAGTTCATCAATGAGCTCGACGCCTTGATAAGTTCCTTTCCTGAGGATGGCTCACCCCTCACAGTTCTGGGTGACTTCAACCTCCCTACGTCTACCTTTGACTCATTTCTCTCTGCCTCCTTCTTTCCACTCCTCTCCTCTTTTGACCTCACCCTCTCACCGTCCCCCCCTACTCACAAGGCAGGCAATACGCTTGACCTCATCTTTACTAGATGCTGTTCTTCTACTAATCTCACTGCAACTCCCCTCCAAGTCTCCGACCACTACTTTGTATCCTTTTCTCTCTCGCTCTCCTCCAACACTACTCACTCTGCCCCTACTCAAATGGTAATGCGCCGTCGCAACCTTCGCTCTCTCTCTCCCGCTACTCTCTCCTCTTCCATCCTATCATCTCTTCCCTCTGCTCAATCCTTCTCCCTCCAATCTCCTGATTCTGCCTCCTCAACCCTCCTCTCCTCCCTTTCTGCATCCTTTGACTCTCTATGTCCCCTATCCTCCCGGCCGGCTCGGTCCTCCCCTCCTGCTCCGTGGCTTGACGACTCATTGCGAGCTCACAGAACAGGGCTCCGGGCAGCCGAGCGGAAATGGAGGAAAACTAGACTCCCTGCGGACCTGGCATCTTTTCACTCCCTCCTCTCTACATTTTCTTCATCTGTTTCTGCTGCTAAAGCCACTTTCTACCACTCTAAATTCCAAGCATCTGCCTCTAACCTTAGGAAGCTCTTTGCCACCTTCTCCTCCCTGCTGAATCCTCCTCCCCCTCCCCCTCCCCCCCTCCACCCTCTCTGTGGATGACTTCGTCAACCATTTTGAAAAGAAGGTTGATGACATCCGATCCTCGTTTGTTAAGTCAAATGACACTGCTGGTCCTGCTCACACTGCCCTACCCTATGCTTTGACTTCTTTCTCCCCTCTCTCTCCAGATGAAATCTTGCGACTTGTGACGGCCGGCCGCCCAACAACCTGCCCGCTTGACCGTATCCCCTCCTCTCTTCTCCAGACCATCTCCGGTGACCTTCTCCCTTACCTCACCTCGCTCATCAACTCATCCTTGACCGCTGGCTATGTCCCTTCCGTCTTCAAGAGAGAGAGAGTTGCACCCCTTCTCAAAAAACCAACACTCGATCCCTCTGATGTCAACAACTACAGACCAGTATCCCTTCTTTCTTTTCTCTCCAAAACTCTTGAGCGTGCCGTCTTTAGCCAACTCTCTTGCTATCTCTCTCAGAATTACCTTCTTGATCCAAACCAGTCAGGTTTCAAGACTGGTCATTCAACTGAGACTGCTCTTCTCTGTGTCACAGAGGCTCTCCGCACTCCTAAAGCTAACTCTCTCTCCTCTGCTCTTGTCCTTCTAGACCTGTCTGCTGCCTTTGATACTGTGAACCATCAGATCCTCCTCTCCACCCTCTCCGAGTTGGGCATCTCCGGCGCGGCTCACTCTTGGATTGCGTCCTACCTGACCGGTCGCTCCTACCAAGTGGCGTGGCGAGAATCTGTCTCCGCACCACGTGCTCTCACCACTGGTGTCCCCCAGGGCTCAGTTCTAGGCCCTCTCCTATTCTCGCTATACACCAAGTCACTTGGCTCTGTCATATCCTCACATGGCCTCTCCTATCATTGCTACGCAGACGACACACAACTAATTTTCTCCTTTCCCCCTTCTGATAACCAAGTGGCGAATCGCATCTCTGCATGTCTGGCAGACATATCAGTGTGGATGACGGATCACCACCTCAAGCTGAACCTCGGCAAGACGGAGCTGCTCTTCCTCCCGGGGAAGGACTGCCCGTTCCATGATCTCGCCATCACGGTTGACAACTCCGTTGTGTCCTCCTCCCAGAGTGCAAAGAGCCTTGGCGTGACCCTGGACAACACCCTGTCGTTCTCCGCTAACATCAAGGCGGTGACCCGATCCTGTAGGTTCATGCTCTACAACATTCGGAGAGTACGACCCTGCCTTACACAGGAAGCGGCACAGGTCCTAATCCAGGCACTTGTCATCTCCCGTCTGGATTACTGCAACTCGCTGTTGGCTGGGCTCCCTGCCTGTGCCATTAAACCCCTACAACTCATCCAGAATGCCGCAGCCCGTCTGGTGTTCAACCTTCCCAAGTTCTCTCACGTCAACCCGCTCCTCCGCACACTCCACTGTCTTCCAGTTGAAGCTCGCATCTGCTACAAGACCATGGTGCTTGCCTACGGAGCTGTGAGGGGAACAGCACCTCCGTACCTTCAGGCTCTGATCAGTCCCTACACCCAAACGAGGGCATTGCGTTCATTCACCTCTGGCCTGCTGGCCCCCCTACCTCTGCGGAAGCACAGTTCCCGCTCAGCCCAGTCAAAACTGTTCGCTGCTCTGGCACCCCAATGGTGGAACAAGCTCCCTCACGACGCCAGGACAGCGGAGTCACTCACCACCTTCCGGAGACACTTGAAACCCCACCTCTTTAAGGAATACCTGGGATATGTTAAGTTGCGTCAATTCAAATCTGGTATTAGGAACAAAAGAGGTCAATACACATTTTCTAAAATAGACTAGTATTTTAATTAATGCAAACCACTTCAATGGTAAATATGATGTTCGTATATACGGGTCCACTGAAATACCACGCAGGGCACTCAGAGAACTGATCCATTGTTCTAAGTTCTTCTTCAAATACTCTGACAGAGATAGTTCCCGCTCCCTGCTGGCCAATCAGAGTAGAGACTGAGCGTGGTTTAGACTTAGTCAGCCAATCGTTGGCGCACAGGCTGGTCCCAGAACTTGGCGCTTCACTGTTGCCAGGCATAAGTTGTTATCATCACAACCTGTAGAGTCAGCACCCATAGACACTGTTCCCCTGTACTCTTTGTACCTACGTCCTTGGACGGTTCACAGATCACAAAGAGGCAGTGTTCGTGTATGTGAGACACAAGTTCTTATCTCCCCCTACTCCCTAAAACAGCTCCTCACATTAATCACAGCTTGTTAGGTTAAACAATTTATATCATCTTTTATGTTTAATCATTAATGCATTATTTCTAAGCTAGGCATCACATCTAGATCCCCACAGATAGGATAGAGTAATCCTTCTACCCCCCCCTTACCCCACCCCAAAGAAAGAAGAAAAAAAAGAAAAAAAAGAAGAAAAAGAAAAGAAAAAAAAAACATATTGTAAAGTGGTTATCCCACTGGCTATAAGGTGAATGCACCAATTGGTAAGTCGCTCTGGATAAGAGCGTCTGCTAAATGACGTAAATTTAAAAATTTAAATCTGGCTTCTGATGTCCTAGCCAATGGCTGACTTAGCTAGCTAGATGTATCTCCACAAAGACCAGCAGTGTTAACCCTTTCCTTTCCAACAAAAACTGAAGAGATTAAATCAGAACCTAATTGTTATTACAAAATATTATTATAATCATTATTTTATAAATCCTTAAAGTATTTTATACATCTGAAGGCATAGAAGGCCCATTGTTCCCCACAGTGTTTGAGTTAGTAATAATTTGTAGACTGGCTCTATTTTCCCTCAGCATGCATTCTTTCACTATTCTGAATCTCTAAAGAATCCATATGTTGTTCTGAAATATGAACACAGAAATACTGGACATTTTGAACTCTTCTTATGTGGTGATTTGACAAAATTACAATCATGGTCTTGAATTGGAATCGCAGTCTTGACTCGGTCTCGGACCCCTTGTCCCCATCCCGGTCTCGGTCTTGACTCGGTCTCTGACCCCTTGTGCCCCTCCCGGTCTCGGTCGTGACTCAGTCTCGCCCCCCCTCCGGTCTTGACTCAGTCTCGATTTGCTCCAGTCTTGGTCTTGAATCGGTCTCGCTTTAGATGGTCTTGAACACAACACTGGTGTGTGTGCATTGGTGTGAGGGGTTGTGCTGGTGTTGAGCATGTGTGTGTGTTTATTTGTGTGGGTATGTGAGGGTTTGTTGGTTTTGTGTGTGTGTGTGTGTGTGTGTGTGTGTGTGTGTGTGTGTGTGTGTGCAGCTGCTCTTGCTTTCATGAAACTCTTGTATACTGTGATACAACTAAGATGGTTAATTCAATTTATTGAATGATCTATGCTGTCACTGTAACATTACAGAAGATGACAGAGAGGGATCTTCAGAAGTTTCCCACCATTCATATTCCGTAAATCTAAAGTCAAAACGATTTAATTTTATATTCAGATAAAGTAACACTTGTGAAACAACTCTGGTCCCTTAAGCAAGTCTTAACCAGTCTCCTCTACCACACAAAAACCTCATTGAAAGTCTTTTACTGAGATCATTTAATCAGTATGTTAAAGAGGGTGGAAATTATGGTCACCCACATATAAATACAGTTGGTTTGGACATGGTCGTGTGTGTGTAAAGGAGGTCACGCTGCTTGCTTAGCGAGTACCGCTTCGGCCCATACCTGGCACGGACTTGGGACCTCTACCTCACAAACACACGTGACCATCCTCCCTCAAGCGTTTTAGCCGATCGCACTAGCTAATGAGGCGATGCAAGCGGGACACTTCAGGCTGAGGAGTATGTTTCACACATCCCCATATGCTACATGTGTGTGTGCGTGTACTGTATCAGTCAGCGGCTTATAATAACCGTCATGTGGTGTGGTGTGGTGTGGTGTGGTTACTATATGTTGTGTTGTGTGGTGTGGTTACTATATGTTGTGCTGTGTGGTGTGGTTACTATATGTTGTGCTGTGTGGTGTGGTTACTATATGTTGTGTGGTTACTATATGTGGTGTGGTGTGGTGTGGTGTGGTTACTATATGTTGTGTTGTGTGGTGTGGTTACTATATGTTGTGTTGTGTGGTGTGGTTACTATATGTTGTGTTGTGTGGTTACTATATGTGGTGTGGTGTGGTGTGGTTACTATATGTGGTGTGGTTACTATATGTGGTGTTGTGTGGTATGGTTACTATATGTGGTGTGGTGTGGTTACTATATGTGGTGTGGTTACTATAT
The DNA here is from genome assembly GCF_964263955.1 of Coregonus lavaretus. Taxonomy (NCBI): domain Eukaryota; kingdom Metazoa; phylum Chordata; class Actinopteri; order Salmoniformes; family Salmonidae; genus Coregonus; species Coregonus lavaretus. Next base: position 29,508 of record NW_028161768.1, read on the forward strand.
GTGGTGTGGTGTGGTTACTATATGTGGTGTGGTTACTATATGTGGTGTGGTTACTATATGTGGTGTGGTTACTATATGTGGTGTGGTATGGTTACTATATGTGGTGTGGTTACTATATGTGGTGTGGTGTGGTTACTATATGTGGTGTGGTGTGGTGTGGTTACTATATGTTGTGTTGTGTGGTGTGGTTACTATATGTTGTGTTGTGTGGTTACTATATGTGGTGTGGTGTGGTGTGGTTACTATATGTTGTGTTGTGTGGTGTGGTTACTATATGTTGTGTTGTGTGGTGTGGTTACTATATGTTGTGTTGTGTGGTTACTATATGTGGTGTGGTGTGGTGTGGTTACTATATGTGGTGTTGTGTGGTGTGGTTACTATATGTGGTGTGGTGTGGTTACTATATGTGGTGTGGTTACTATATGTGGTGTGGTGTGGTTACTATATGTGGTGTGGTTACTATATGTGGTGTGGTGTGGTTACTATATGTGGTGTGGTTACTATATGTGGTGTGGTATGGTTACTATATGTGGTGTGGTTACTATATGTGGTGTGGTGTGGTTACTATATGTGGTGTGGTGTGATGTGGTTACTATATGTGGTGTGGTTACTATATGTGGTGTGGTGTGGTTACTATATGTGCTGTGGTTACTATATGTGGTGTGGTGTGGTATAGTTACTATATGTGGTGTGGTGTGGTGTGGTTACTATATGTGGTGTGGTGTGGTGTGGTGTGGTTAATACAGTTGAAGTCGGAAGTTTACATACACTTAGGTTGGAGTCATTAAAACCAGTTTTTCAACCACTCCACAAATATCTTGTTAACAAACTATAGTTTTGCAAGTCGGTTAGGACATCTACTTTGTGCATGACACAAGTAATTTTTCCAACAATTCTTTACAGACAGATTATTTCACTTATAATTCACTGTATCACAATTCCAGTGGGTCAGAAGTTTACATACACTAAGTTGAATGTGCCTTTAAACAGCTTGGAAAATTCCAGAAAATGATGTCATGGCTTTAGAAGCTTCTGATAGGCTAATTGACATCATTTGAGTGAATTGGAGGTGTACCTGTGGATGTCTTTCAAGGCTTACCTTCAAATTCAGTGCCTCTTTGATCCTAACTGACCTAAGACAGGGAATTTTTTACTAGGATTAAATGTCAGGAATTGTGAAAAACTTAGTTTAAATGTATTCGGCTAAAGTGTATGTAAACTTCCGACTTCAACTGTATGTGGTGTGGTGTGGTTACTATATGTGGTGTGGTTACTATATGTGGTGTGTGTGATGCTGGAGTAAGTGTAGCCGTGAAAAACCTGTTGAATCTTCTAATGAAAAGGCAGAGCGAGAGAAAGAGAGAGAGAGCAAGATGGTGTGTGTGTGTGTGTGCCTGAGAGAGAGAGAGAGAGAGAGAGAGAGAGAGAGAGTTGAGAGAGAAAGAGAGAGCGAGAGAGAGAGAGAGAGGAAACAAGAAAGAGGGGGATGAGGTGGGCGAGAGAAAGTACTGAATTTGATAACGTTGTGTTACTCAATTATTTCAATAAATTCTCGACTCATCACTAAGATCTGTAGCGAGATCAACAGGAGTGAAGAGAAGAGGGGGTTTGGTCAGAGGTGAGAAATACTAATCTACTAGCCTAGATCCATCATGAGAACTAAACTCTGCTGTGTGACAGGACAGCAGAGACACAGGACACATCCATGTTCCTCATGTCTTTAATAGATCAAAGGAACATAAGAACCATCAACAAGGTAAACAGAACTGTACTGTACCACGGCTCCTGCCCCACTGCCCTAACACTACAGCTACTATATCTCAGGAGAAACATCTCCCTCCCTCTCCTCATTGTATGGTTGGTTTTCTCTCTGTAGATTTTGTACAAGAAGAAGAAGCCTGGGATTCAGAAGAGTTTGTGAGTCTGTGCACTGTAAAACACTCTCACTTTTACATTACATTGCTACCAAGCCACATATCCATCCACACAATGTAGAAATGTAGCTTTACATCATCAATAGAAGACCCTTGTCATCAAAACCATATCACTAATCACCAACCTGTCATTCTACATTTCCCACCTCTCCTCTCCTCTCCTCTTCTCCCCTCCTCTCCCCCTCCTCTCCCCCCTCCTCTCCTCTCCCCCCTCCTCTCCTCTCCTCCTTTCCCCTCCTCTCCTCTCACCCCTCCTCTCCTCCCCCCTCCTCGTCTGTCAGGATATGAGTGATAACGACTATGAGAACCTTGAAGAGGACGACAGTTATATCTGTGCCTTGTCTGACCGCCTGCCACCCCCACCACCAGCAGCACCTGCAGAGGGAGAGGAGGCTACAGAAGAGATCCCACGCCTCCTCAATTTCACCAAGCCCCTAGGGAACAGTGACTATACAGGTACAGTAGCTGTGCAATTAACCATTACTGACTGTCTTTAGTGAATACATACTGTCGGTACTATAGCTCAGCTGTGTGTGTGTGTGGGGGGGTGTTTGTTTGTTTGAAGGTCTGTCAGTAACCCCTCCAGCTGGAAGGACTCCCAGACCACCCCAGCGCTCCTGTCCTCAGGCCCCCAGTCGTAACATGGTGAGTGTCTTCTTCATCATAGTCTTCATTACAATATCACTATTTTTTCCTCTTCTCATCCTGTCTTCTTTACAGACCCCTACAGTTTCATTCATGTTACCATCCGTCCATCTCATACCCTCCTCACTCTTTCTGAAATCAATCATGGTTAATGAAGCTTCCAACTCTCTCCCGCTCTTTTCCCCCCTCTCTAGCTGGCCAAACCTCCCACATCCAGACTAGGCCCCTCCCATTCAAAGCTGCAGGCAAACGTAAGTCATTCTTACCATGATTCAAATAATCAAAGCTTGTTGATGAGTTGGTTATGTGAATCAGCTGTGTAGTGCTAGGGCAAAAACCAAAACGTGCACCCAGGGGGGCACCAGGACCGAGTTTGGGAAACCCTGGTTTAGAGGTAGATCAAGCTCACCGACGTAAAATTAGGACAAAAAATCAGGACAGATTACATTTTTGTTATTTAGCAGACAATCAGTGCATTATATGAGGTAGCATTCAACGAAGGTAGGTAAAACCATAGAATTAAAATGACTAGAACGGACATGGCCTAATCTAATTCCATGGTTTTCTCTACCTTAGTTAAAACAACCTGTCAGATCATACCTCTGCAACATCTTTAAATGCTTATTAGTGGTTTGTTTGAGACATTTCTTCCTAAATATCTACCTCCCCCACCCCCAACAGGCCCTTCTGTCCCCCTGATCGACCAAAGCAAGAAGTCTGGACAGCCTCCTCCCCCCAAGAAACAACCTCCTCATCATCACACAAACACCAAAACAACTCCTACAAGTAATGCTCTGTCAACTGTCTGTTGTCCTGTTGATTTAGCCTCCTAGTCTGTTTATTCAGGTCAAGTCTTTTCAATTCAATATTGAAAAAATATATATATATTAATACCTAAGGGGCAATTAAAAAGGCATTGTCAGTGTGTGGAGACCCATTATGCTATATATTATAGTTGCCTTGCAAAGACAAAGAAAAGTCAGCTTCGGTAGGAACAGATTGCCACCATTATGGCTACTGTTGACTAGTAGGTTGAGAATGCCTAACTTCTATATTTTCTGTGTCTGTTTGGTGACTACCCACTGTGTCCAGGAGAGGGCAGTCCATTCCGCTTTCCCCAGGCGGCCATAGTGAAGCCACCTCAACTAAAGGCCCCAAAGTCACTAGACTATTCTAACTGGTAACCTAACCCTGACCTCTCCATTCCCGTTAACCCCTTGGCTGTATCTCAACAGTCTAAAGGCGCTTCTTCCCCTTCTCAGTTGTTCTATTGAATAGAAAGTCTTGATGACAACAAAGGAATTTTGTTTTTACCGGTTCAAGTTCCTTCAGTAAATTCAGAGAGTGAGAATTAGAGGAGAATAATTGAGATGTAGATCGAGCCAATCCTCCTAACATATTGTACTATGATATCTTCTCTACCAACAGATCCAGCTCAAGTAAACCTCCTGCTCCTCCTTCTTACCCACCTTCAAAGGTCCCCAACACAAAACCAGGCACATTATATTATATATTACATGGAAGGTGACAGATCAATCAATCAAATGCCCTTTTTACATCAGTAGTTACATCAGCAGAGCCTTTATGCAATCCATACGGTCCATACCACTTTTCAAACGTTATTTACATAAACATACAATACATGTAATAAAATGAGCAAAACACCAAGTTTTACTGAAGAGAATTATAAAGGACATGTAATTAGCGTCACTGGCCACTAGATGGCACTGTTGCAGTATACAAACACTAGGGCCACAGCTGCATTCGTCTTTTAGGGTCCACACACAAAACACTACAAAACCGACCAAGCACAACCAGGCATAAAAACCCCATAGATACAGTGCCTAAGAATTTAACAGCATTAAAAAACAGGTGTAAAAACCGCACACTAGAGAAGACAGGTGTGTGTGGTCTAGAATGTTGGTTTTTACACTTGTTTTTGAACAGCCTACTAGTTGTTCCTGCACAACCAACGCGTGGATCTAGACACAATGGGTTTTGTCTTTTTATTTTGTATTCTAACTCTGTTGATCGGTTGCTGTTCCCTGCTGTGTACAGGGCATGGTCCCTGTGTGGTATGGAGGACTGGTCACCAGAGGCCAGGCTGAAGCATCTCTCAGATGGGTTAACAAGGTCAGGAATCCCCCTCCCCTGGTGGGCTTCACTAACACACACAGTGTGTATCAACGTAGCTGTGTGTGTTTCAGGATGGAGCGTTTCTGGTGAGGGACAGTTCCAAGGGCTCTCCTGAGCAGCCCTACACCCTCATGGTGCTGAACCAAGGCAAGGTCTAGAACATCCAGATACGTCACCAAGGCAACACATACCACCTGGACACCCGCCTCATGGGTAGGGAGGTAAACAAATAGCCGTCAAGGGACTCCCTCACAAACAAGAATTCGACTTCTTTAAAAATAAAAATAAATATTTTTAATGATTTTATTGAACAAGATAGAGGTTGTGTCAAAGGTAACTAAGCCGGATTTAAACCTTTGCCGACACTGTGTGCTGGCGTCATTACCACTAGACCAGCCAGGCCACAGAATTCAAGGGTTTTCAGCTTAGCATGCAAATGCAATTAAACATTGGTCATCTAGTTAACAGCCGCTTTTATTACATTTTACATTTTAGTCATTTAGCAGATGCTCTTATCCAGAGCGACTTACAGTTAGTGAGTGCATACATTATTTTTTTATTTTTCATACTTGCCCCCTGTGGGAAACGAACCCACAACCCTGGCGTTGCAAATGCCATGCTCTACCAACTGAGCAACATCCCTGCCGGCCATTCCCTCCCCTACCCTGGACGACGCTGGGCCAATTGTGCGCCACCCAATGGGTCTCCCAGTCGCGGCCGGCTACGACAGAGCCTGGATTCGAACCAGGATCTCTAGTGGCACAGCTAGCACTGTGATGCAGTGCCTTAGACCACTGCTTACAGCTTACAGTTTACAAACAGATCTGGCACTCAGGCTGTAGGGTTTATTGGCTGTGCACAGATAAACACCACCCACTTGTTGACTTGATGCCTTAATGGCCCAGTGCAAGATTTTGCTGTGTTTTATATATATTTCCACACTATGAGGTTGGAATAATACTATGAAATTGTGAAAATGATAATGTCCTTTTAGTGTTAGAGCTGTTTGAAAAGACTGCCTGAGATTTCAGCCTGTTTTTGTGGGATGGAGTTTTGGCTTGCCTGGTGACATCACCAGGATGTAAATTAGTTAATAGACCAATAAGGAAGAGTTCCAAACCTCTTTGCCAATAACAGCTATTTTTCAGTTTTCCCCTCCCTACTCAGACCACTCCCAGACAGTCCTGGCAAAATTATTGCTTCTGAAATTGCTCTTCCAGCTACAAGGTCAAAATTATCTATATCTTAAAAATTCATGAAAACAAACATTTGCTTTTAGGTCTTCATTTAAGGTTAGGGTTAGGCATTAGGGTTAGCAGTGTGATTAGGGTTGAGGCTAGGGTTAGGTTTAAAATCAGATTGTATGACTTTGTGGCTGTGCCAGCTAGTGACCACTCTGCAGAGTTCATGACAACAAATGCCAACCTGCTACCACATCATAAACTAACCAATGGGCCTTTCCATTCTATGCTGCTGTGTTGCTGATGCAGAGTTTCCCAGGAGTGAAGGAGATGATAGACCACTACACACACACACCTCTGCTGCTCATAGACATGGAGAGAGGAACTGGAGCACAGAGCCAGTGCTGCCTGCTGCACCCTGCACCACTCTGACCATAACCAGCAGCACAGGAGACACAGTGTGTGTTCCTTTATGACTCACCTGGTTATATAAAGGGAAGAAAAAAAGGAGTGTATAAAGTAGCTTGTAGGGAGAAGAGAGGGAACCAGATTTGTATTAGGTACAGTCGCCAATTCACAATGGAGGGTTTCTTTTCATGTTATAAGAAGGTTAATGTTATGAAGTTGCATGTCGTAAGTTAAATATAGTGAAGTAGTATATATTACACTGGTCTTCACCTGTCATTTTTAGGTTGTGATCATTAAGCTGAGAGAAAAATGTGTTTGATTACAAGTGTGACTATGTGGACTAATGATGGTCCCTATCCAGTTCTATAACCCACTGGCTCCATGCTTTCCTCTCACACACACACACACACACACACACACTTCCTCCTTTCCTCTCTATCCTCTCCTTCTTCACCTTCATTTCCTCTCCATCCTCCTCCATCTTCTTCATCTTCTCCTCCTCCTCAGCCTGAGGTCATGTTTGGCCAGGTCACCCACCCCCTGTTCCACTCTGTTCAGAGAGGCCATCTTGTCACACGATCAGGTCACACTGTCTCAGCTGTGTCCGCACTGTGAACCGCACTGAACAGAAGAAAGCATTCACAAAAAAACACACTGTAAAATAAACTTCTGTCTATTAGACAAAGCTGGCCTAGCTCTGTGCACTTTTTAAAAGAGGTTTAAAATCAAAAGGACTGAGTCTACCAAAATGTATGATTTTTATTTAAGAACAGTTGATTTGTTGATTAGTTGAACTGCATGTGGCATTGCAGGGCTAGAACAAGAATGTGGATTGTCTGACAGTTCCCTAGGTAGGAGAGGGTGTGGATTGTCTGACGGTTCCCTAAGTAGGAGAGGGTGTGGATTGTCTGACGGTTCCCTAAGTAGGAGAGGATTGGGAAACACTGTAGTAGATAAAGGAGAGGGTTGGGAACACTGTAGTAGATAAAGGAGAGGGTTGGGAACACTGTAGTAGATAAAGGAGAGGCTTGGGAAACACTGTAGTAGATAAAGGAGAGGGTTGGGAACACTGTAGTAGATAAAGGAGAGGGTTGGGAACACTGTAGTAGATAAAGGAGAGGGTTGGGAACACTGTAGTAGATAAAGGAGAGGGTTGGGAACACTGTAGTAGATAAAGGAGAGGGTTGGGATCACTGTAGTAGATAAAGGAGAGGGTTGGGAACACTGTAGTAGATAAAGGAGAGGGTTGGGAACACTGTAGTAGATAAAGGAGAGGGTTGGGAACACTGTAGTAGATAAAGGAGAGGGTTGGGAACACTGTAGTAGATAAAGGAGAGGGTTGGGAACACTGTAGTAGATAAAGGAGAGGGTTGGGAACACTGTAGTAGATAAAGGAGAGGGTTGGGAACACTGTAGTAGATAAAGGAGAGGGTTGGGAACACTGTAGTAGATAAAGGAGAGGGTTGGGAACACTGTAGTAGATAAAGGAGAGGCTTGGGAAACACTGTAGTAGATAAAGGAGAGGGTTGGGAACACTGTAGTAGATAAAGGAGAGGGTTGGGAACACTGTAGTAGATAAAGGAGAGGGTTGGGAACACTGTAGTAGATAAAGGAGAGGGTTGGGATCACTGTAGTAGATAAAGGAGAGGGTTGGGAACACTGTAGTAGATAAAGGAGAGGGTTGGGAACACTGTAGTAGATAAAGGAGAGGGTTGGGAACACTGTAGTAGATAAAGGAGAGGGTTGGGAACACTGTAGTAGATAAAGGAGAGGGTTGGGAACACTGTAGTAGATAAAGGAGAGGGTTGGGATCACTGTAGTAGATAAAGGAGAGGGTTGGGAACACTGTAGTAGATAAAGGAGGGGGTTGGGAACACTGTAGTAGATAAAGGAGAGGGTTGGGAACACTGTAGTAGATAAAGGAGAGGGTTGGGAACACTGTAGTAGATAAAGGAGAGGGTTGGGAACACTGTAGTAGATAAAGGAGAGGGTTGGGAACACTGTAGTAGATAAAGGAGAGGGTTGGGAACACTGTAGTAGATAAAGGAGAGGGTTGGGATCACTGTAGTAGATAAAGGAGAGGGTTGGGAACACTGTAGTAGATAAAGGAGAGGGTTGGGAACACTGTAGTAGATAAAGGAGAGGGTTGGGAACACTGTAGTAGATAAAGGAGAGGGTTGGGAACACTGTAGTAGATAAAGGAGAGGGTTGGGAACACTGTAGTAGATAAAGGAGAGGGTTGGGATCACTGTAGTAGATAAAGGAGAGGGTTGGGAACACTGTAGTAGATAAAGGAGAGGGTTGGGAACACTGTAGTAGATAAAGGAGAGAGCCCAGAGGGGTAAAGAAGAGAGATACAGATGTACCTACATGCCAGTCTGTCCAGACACTCAGACATGGAGTCCAGCCCCTTCAGAATGTGGTCCAGATCAGTAGAGTCACCCTGTTCTGTACTCCTCTCGCTTCTCTCCATCTGAAACACAACAGACAGTCAACAACTGTATATTACATTCAGTCAGTGCAAAGTCAACGTGCATGGCCACTGGTTCACATAGAAAGAAATAGCCTACATTCAAACATTCACATTTATCAACATACACTGAACAGAAATATAAATGCAACATGTAAAGTGTTGATCCCATCTTTCATGATATGAAATAAAAGATCCCAGAAATTTTCCATATGCACAAAAAGCTTATTTCTCAAAAAAAAAATGTTTTGCCCTGTTAGTGAGCATTTCTCCTTTGCCGAGATAATCCATCCACCTGACAGGTGTAGCATATCAAGAACCTGATTAAACTGCATGATCTGGGGACAATAAAAGTCCACTCTGAAATGTGCAGTTTTGGCACACACAATGGCACAGATGTCTCAAGTTGAGGGAGTGTGCAATTGGCATGCTGACTGCAGGAATGTCCACCAGAGCTGTTGCCAGATAATTAAATGTTTATTTGTCTACCATAAGCCGCCTCCAACGTCGTTTTAGAGAATTTCAGTGGGCAAATGCTCAACTTCGATGGCCACTGGCACACTGGGAAGTGTGCTCTTCACGATTGAATCCCAGTTTCAACTATACCAGGCAGATGGCAGACAGCGTGTATGGCGTTGTGTGGTCGAGCGGTTTGCTGATGTCAACGTTGTGAACCGGGTGCCCCATGGTGGCGGTGGGGTTATGGTATGGCCAGGCATAAGCTACAGACAACAAACACAATTGCATTTTATCAATAGCAATTTGAATGCACAGAGATACATGACGAGATCCATTGTCGTGCCATTCATCCACCACTATCACCTCATGTTTGTATGAAAAATGTATGCACTCACTAACTGTTAGTCGCTCTGGATAAGAGAGTCTGCTAAATGACTAAAATGTAAAATGTTATGTTTCAGCATGATAATGCAAGGCCCCATGTCGCATGGATCTGTACACAATGCCTGGAAGCTGAAAATGTCCTAGTTCCTCCATGGCCTGTATACTCACCAGACATGTCACCCAATGAGCATGTTTGGGATGCTCTGGATCAACGTGTATGACAGCGTTTTCCAGTTCCCACCAATATCCAGCAACTTCGCACAGCCATAGAGTAAGGTTACATGCACACAATAATGTGATTGTGGATAATCAGATTCATTTAACAGTTTGATTAAAACGTTTATATGCTTTGCAAGAAGAACGATTCCCTTAATAATCCTGTTTACATGGTCACATCTGAAGTCAGGCTACCTGATGGCACTCTGATAAATGGAGAAAATCGCCAATCAAAATAAACGTTCTACCACAGCGAACACGTTATTTTTGGTAAGCATATTTGATTCTGAGTTCGGACATAACGTTTGTATGTGAAAACTAGTTCTACTATGCTACATTCAGTTGTTCCGAACTCACTTCACTCGCACTAATACGGGACGCTCGCTCAGCTGGTGCTTACACATGCGCAGATCAAATACACAGCTGGAACGCTGATTAAGGTGTTTACATGTCCTAATAATTCGAACGATTGCTCAGAAAACCAGTTGTTTTAATCGGCATATGCTTACTTCGATTTTGACCTTACGCCGATTAAGATAAACAGAGTAAGGTATTTAAATGACTATTGCATAATCTGCCTACGTTATATGGGCATTGAATTGGTGAAGGCCAGGTAGGGGAGGAGATAGGGATAAATTACTTCTCCAAAGAGAGACATATTGGATAGCCCCAGCAGGCCTTAATGAGGAATGTTATTTTTCTTGTTGTTTGTAGTATGCTATTATAGTATGCTATATAATATAATAGGCCAAACACCTTGGTAATGGCATCTTAATGTAATTGTATTGTGTGTCTATGTATCTTTATTAGATTGTCATGTTTCCCCCACAGCTCTCTCTGCTGGGATCTCTTGATTGGGCCAATACTGACTGGGAATTTAGAATTATGCCCACCGGTGTGAGTTCTTGTTGTGACATTGATTGACATTGCCTTGCACACTGAAGAAGGGCTCATACCCGAAACGTTCGTGCGACAATAAAAATGTGTCAATTTAAGTGTATTTACCGGAGCGCTGTCCCATTACTGTTCTTTGGATTATATACCAGGATCCAGCACCTGATTTAAGTTGATATACATTTACATTTTAGTCATTTATCAGACGCTCTTATCCAGAGCGACTTACATTATTATTATTATTATTAATCTTTTTTCATACTGGCCCCCCGTGGGAATCGAACCCACAACCCTGGCGTTGCAAACGCCATGCTCTACATCCCTGCCTGCAATTCCCTCCCCTACCCTGGACGACGCTGGGCCAATTGTGCGCCGCCCCATGGGTCTCCCGGTCGTGGCCGGCTACGACAGAGCCTGGATATAAAGTGGAGTCGAGCACATTGTTTATCTTTTCATAATCTGCCTACTGCCATAATCCGTTTATCTAATTATTAGTGTACATGTAAACGTACTGATTGACGAGGAGTGGGACTACATTCCACAGGCCACAATCAACAGCCTGATCAACTCTATGCGAAGGAGATGTGTTGCGCTGCATGAGGCAAATGGTGGTCACACCAGATACTGACAGGTTTTCTAATCCACGCTCCTACATTTAAGGTATCTGTGACCAACAGATGCATATCTGTATTCCCAGTCATGTGAAATCAATAGAGTAGGGCCTAATGAATTTATTTAAATTGACTGATCTCCTTATATGAACTGTAATTTAGTAAATTCTTTGCAACTGTTGCATGTTAAGTTAATATTTTTGTTCAGTGTAAATACTACTCTGAAGAATGAGATAAGGCTTACAGTTTCTAAAGTCTTTAAGTACAACGCTACAGTACCATGACTGCTGGGGGTATGACTAGGATGTGACTATCAAGATGTAAAATGTCAACATGTGTATGCACATTTTACCAACTCCTTTTGGCATCCCAATAAACAAGCCAACAGTCAATATTCTCGATTCAAGTTTTATCTTATTATTTGACCAAACAGGCAAACCACAAATTCATAACACAACACTAAAGTTAATTGAACACCCTGTCTTCAGGTACATAACAAACAACCATAATCTACATATAACAGCCTGCTGCTCAGTTTAGACAGCATGCAGTGTGGGGCAGGAGTCATCTATCTCAATCATCTATCTCCTGTGGCTTCTGCTTCTGTCAAAGAGAGAGGCTGCAGATATGGGACTCTAGTCTACATATAACCAACATTGTAGACAAGCATACAGGGCACAGGCTACTATCTTTGGATTAAGGTCAATTTCAGAACATCAGACATTCCCGGTGAATCACAGCCAATCACATTTCTGTCAGTGAGATGGAGGTGGTATGTACAGGTCTGGGACACTCCATCCCCATCACTTGGTTCAGCCCCTGTCCCAGTTCCTATCCCATCCCCTGGTTCAGCTCCTGTTCCCCAGGGGAGCCACAGATGACAGCCCTGCAGCGGAGGAACTCTTCCTCCAGCCGCTGTAGGGAGTCCCCCAGATCAGGACTGGTCCGCTGCACCACCATGTCATAGGCCATCCACGTCAGCTGTACTGGGAAACCAAAGGGGAGATGAAGGACAGGGCTGTTGGTGTCAGTAGTGGGCTGTACTGAGTATGATTTAAAACACAAGGCAGAATTTAGATTTAATGGATGTGTGTAATTCACTTTTCTAAATGTAATAAAAAAAAGGGTGGGTAGTAAATGGAATGGCGGTGGAGAGTTAGGGTTTAGCTACTATTTTCTATCTCAGAATAACAGTAAGTACATCATACAGATGCTCTTAATAAAGTTAGTTACCATACCTGATATATTTTCCACGTCTTCAATCATTCTCTCTAAATCCTTGTTCAACTCCATCATCTCTTCTCCCCAGTCCTCTTGATGGTCGCTGGATGAAGGAGAATCGGCCATCTACAAACCCCATATATTCTCATCAAGATTCGAAATACTAACGTGAACTAATAACGTTAATGCTTCCAACCACACTGTAAATGATTAATGAACGTACCAAAGTGATTGGGATAAATACATATAAGTTATGGACGTGGATAAAGTAGTTTATACATTTTCAAATCCGTTTTATTTTGGTGACATTTGATTGACAGGTTCACGTCGTTAGCTAGCTAAGTAAACTAGCTAACGTTAGCTAGCTGGCTGCAAACCGTTGCTAAAATTTATCCAAACAAATTAAGTCTGTAAGCTTGTCGTATCAATCTTGGTTTAAATAACACAATGTAGAGTACCTTAACAAAATAAGCACCTTATTTATGAATATTTAAAAATGAAGAAAAAAAATACTTACGATGCTCTAGCTGGCGGTCTCTTCCTTTTATCTTGGTTGTTTGTTATCCGAAATTGCGCACTGAGGAACAGATTCGTCATGCCAATGAAGAAAATGTAAATTGAATTGAAATTAAATGAGAGAGAGTAGTGTAGCAAGTGGGGATAGCGTCAATTCCATGGTAAAGGAATTATGCTGAGACGCCGACTTTCTGCTTTAAAATGTATGCAAAAAACCCAACATTGATTTAAAAGTCTAACAAACCATACAACTCTATGCACAATGATTACTTCGAACAATTTACACATTAAAAAAATACATTTTACTGGAAAAACTGTGCAGATATGAAAACGTTGTTAACAAAATTGCTATAAAATCTCCCTCGAATTGTATTCTGTGGAAATTGTTAAAAGTAGTCATTGTGCATAGAGTTCTATGCTTTGTTAAACTTTGAAATTAATGGTTTTTGTTTGGTATACCTTAAAGTGACAAATGAGTCTCAACTTAATTTCGTTACAATGGAATTTCCCAGAGACAAATCGAACCCAGCCTGTCCTGTGCTGGAGCCAATGGCCTTTAATTGATAGGCATTTGAGAGTGGATCATCTCTCATCATAGCCCAAAGAAATTCCTCATTCAGTACTATACGGGTTGTTCAAAAAGCACAAGAAAGAGGATTTCGACCCCCACCATCTCAGATTGTCTGAAATAATGTATGTAGTTAGGAACAGATATGATTAGCATTCCTGAAACATTATTTTGTTTCAATATAATTTGATCTGAGAAATTAAGCTAATTGATTGCACCTAAATTGGCCATTTAAATTTATAGGATTCAGATAATATTCAATGAATATAGTACCCAACGTCTGATTTGGACCAAATGTCTTCCTACCATTGAGTAAGACACAAAGGAATCCTCCCAAAATATAAAAATCACCCATGGACCCCCACACCCCATGCCAATCCCACCCCAACAACCAGTATACAGTATCAGTTGGCTCTCTATGTTTGAGAAGTAGTATGAAGCTGTGGCTTGTAGTATTGCTTCTCCATACTATGCAATGTATTACCCTGTGAATCTGGAGATTTCCCTTTGTTCAGAGAAATTAGTAATTGAAGTTGAATGCATTATTTACCATAAAGTAGGGTGAAAGTACAAGGCTTTGACCACTAGATGCCACTGTTTCTGCTCCTTTGCAACTTTGGGTAGAAAACCAATAGATTTGTCTCATTATGAAAATACACTACATGACCAAAAGTATGTGGACACCTGCTCGTCGAACACCTCATTCCAAAATCATGGGCATTAATATCGAATGTCATTGTATGCTGTAGCGTTAAGATTTCCCTTCACTGGAACTAAGGGGCCTAGCCCAAGCCATGAAAAACAGCCCCAGACCATTATTCCTCCTCCACCAAACTTACAGTTGGCACTAAGCATTTAGGCAGGTAGCGTTCTCCTGGCATCTGCCAAACCCTGATTATTTTCCCACATTTTGTTACGTTACAGCCTTATTCTACTAATGACAAAGCGAAAAAAGGTTTCTAGACATTTTAGCAAATTTATTACAAATAAAAAACAGAAATACCTTATTTACGTATGTATTCAGACCCTTTGCTGTGAGACTCGAAATTGAGCTCAGGTGCATCCTGTTTCCATTGATCATCGTTAAAACGTTTCTACAGCTTGATTGGAGTCCACTTGTGGTAAGTTCAATTGATTCGACATGATTTGGAAAGGCACACACCTTTCTATATAAGGTCCCACAGTTGACAGTGCATGTCAGAGCAAAAACCAAGCCATGAGGTCCAAGAAATTGTCCATAGAGTTCAGAGACAGGATTGTGTCAAGGCACAGATCTGGGGAAGGGTACCAAAACATTTCTGCAGCATTGAAGGTCCCCAAGAACACCGTGGCCTCCATCATTCTTAAATGGAAGAAGTTTGGAACCACCAAGAGACTCTTCCTAGAGCTGGCAGCCCAGCCAAACTGAGCAATCGGGGGAGAAGGGCCTTGGTCAGGGAGGTGACCAAGAACCTGATGGTCACTCTGACAGAGCTCCAGAGTTCCTCTGTGGAGATGGGAGAACCTTCCAGAAGGACAACCATCTCTGCAGCACTCCACCAATCAGGCCTTTATGGTAGAGTGGCCCGATGGAAGCCACTCCTCAGTAAAAGGCACATGACAGCCCACTTGGAGTTTTCCAAAAGCCACCTAAAGGACTCTGACCATGAGAAACAAGATTATCTGGTCTGATGAAACCAAGATTAAACTCTTTGGCCTGAATGCCAAGCGTCACGTCTGGAGGAAACCTGGCACCATCCCTACGGTGAAGCATGATGGTGGCAGCATCATGCTGTGGGGATGTTTTTCAGCAGCAGGGACTGGGAGACAAGTCAGGATCGAGGGAAAGATGAACGGAGCAAAGTACAGAGAGATCCTTGATGAAAACCTGCTCCAGAGCGCTCAGGACCTCAGACTGGGGGGGTGGAGGTTCACCTTTCAACAGCACAACGACCCTAAGCACACAGCCAAGACAATGCAGGAGTGGCTCTGAATGTCGTTGAGTAGCGCAGCCAGACCGGGACTTGAACTTGATTGAACATCTCTGGAGAGACCTGAAAATAGCTGTGCAGCGACGCTCCCCATCAAACCTGACAGAGCTTGAGAGGATCTGCAGAGAAGAATGGGAGAAACTCCCCAAATACAGGTGTGCCAAGCTTGTAGTGTCATACCCAAGAAGACTCGAGGCTGTAATCGCTGCCAAAGGTGCTTCAACAAAGTACTGAGTAAAGGGTCTGAATAGTTATGTCAATGTAATATCTGTTTTTTATTTTTAATAAATTAATTTGTTTTTCTAAACACCTGTTTTTGCTTTGTCATTATGGGGTATTGTGTGTAAATTGATGATGGAAAAAAATAACATTTTAATCCATTTTAGAATAAGGCTGTAACAAAATGTGGAAAAAGTCAAGGGGTCTGAATACTTTCCGACTGCACTGTAACTGTTAGTTACATGCAATATGCTTTGTGGACTTCACCAGACAGAGGTTGCTCTCCGGTTTTGTGATGAAACAAAGGTGGTCGAATTTATTCTGCCAGTGTCTTCTTGTCTCGGCCTTTAGGCCTATATGTCGCAAGGCATATGAACAAACAGGTTTTAGAGCAAACAATGTAATTATCACAACAAATAGGTTGTAATATGGCTTTTCTTTCTGGCTTCCCCATTTATTGTACCCGCTACTGATTGTGTGGTCATCCTCACAGCTCATGCCAGTCCTCCGTGAAAGCAATTCAGTTTATCTATCTCTCTTAGCAACCTATTGCTTCAACCCAACTCTCCTTAAATAGATCAACAAGTGGCCGCACTCTGAGAGGGCTATCCCTATGGTGCAATTCTCATATGAAGACTTTTCCTACAAGCCCAAAACTTTGATGTAAAAATGGTCTAGGGACTAAAATGTTGTGACAACCCTAATAGAACCCAACACCCTTACCATTGCAAAACACTATACAGTGTGTGTTTGGAACTTTTACCATTGAATACCATTTGAGACCATAACATTGAAACCATTAGAACTGCTGTAACCTAAAGCCGCCGGCATACTAGGTTCTGTTTCCTCCTAGCAGAACTCGGCTAGGCAAAGCGAATGTCTGTGCCTCACATACTCCCTTAAAAGACCTTCGCTTGAAAAACAAGAAAAAAAACAGCAATATTACTGTTTGTCCCTATTGAGACGCTGTAGCAAAACGTAGCCAGTATACAGTACACTTCCTAAAAATCAAGAAATCTTTCATTAATGCAGAGGAGGTCTTAGTCATGCAATTTTACATCTAACTAAGGTGTTTTGTGCAGTACTTCTCAAGTGAAAAAATGTGCATGAAAACTAGTCGTCTCTCATTGAATGACAACAAACACTTAATTGAAGAATCCCGTCCACTACTAGGAGTAGTACTGTTGACCAATCAGCAACGAAGGGTAGTAGACTTCGGCTACCGAACTTCGACTTGCCCCAGCAAAAAAAATGGTGTAAGCGAACAGCCGAAAAAGCCCTGCCGAACACCAAAACTAACAAAAGCGTCATATGTCGTCATAATATATGCTCAAACTGTTTTGACTGGGAAGAATGTGTGGTTTGCTTGTTCACCAAGAATGATCTAACAGTAACTAATCCAGACTTTTTTGAAGGGAATAAACCACAGATAAAGCATAAAAGAAGGACAAACTGAATTGCTTTCATGGAGGACTGGCTTGAATTGTGAGGATGACCAAATCTAAGGACAAACTGCATTGCTTTCATGGAGGACTGGCTTGAATTGTGTGGGTGACCAAATCTATTGGTTTTCTACCCAAAGTTGCAAAGGAAATGTTGTGATGTATTTAATAAATACAAGAGACCAGGGCCCGGTTTCCCAAAAGCATAATCTTAAGGCTAAATTCATCGTTAGAACCTTGGATCCTATGGTGTGGTGATATAGCAGGAACAGCGGCATCTAGTGGTCAAAACATGGTACTTTCACACTACTTTATGGTAAATAAAGCAAGTGACTTCAATTACTTATTGAAAAAAACATTACCAGGTTCACAGGGTAATACATTACATAGTATGGAGAAGCAATACTCCAAGCCGCAGCTTCATACTACTTCTCAAACATAGAGAACTGATACTGTATACTGGTTGTTGGGGTTGGATTGGCATGGGGTGTGGGGGTCCGTGGGTGGCTTTTGACCGTTTTTGGGGGATTCCTCATACTCATTGGTAGGAAGAAGTTTGGTCCAAATTGGACGTTGGTGCTATATTTATTGAATATTATCTGAATCCTATAAATTTAAATGGCCAATTTCGGTGCAATCAAATAGCTTAATTTCTCCAAGATCAAATTACATTTCAACAAAATAATGTTTCAGGAATGCCAATCTTACCTGTTTCTAACTACAGAAACAATTTCAGAACAATCTGATAGTGGGTGTCATGGCTTGCTGAAATAACATGGAACAACTTGTAAAGTGCGTTCGGAAAGTACTCAGACCCCCTGACTTTTTCCACATTTTGTTACGCTACAGCCTTATTCTAAAATTGATTAAATTGTATTTTTTTCCTCATCAATCTACACACAATACCCCATAATGATAAAGCAAAAACAGGTTTTTAGAAAAACGACGGAAATATCACATTTACATAAGTATCCAGACCCTTTACTCAGTACTTTATTGAAGCACCATTGGCAGCGATTA
Organism: Coregonus lavaretus; assembly: GCF_964263955.1. Taxonomy (NCBI): domain Eukaryota; kingdom Metazoa; phylum Chordata; class Actinopteri; order Salmoniformes; family Salmonidae; genus Coregonus; species Coregonus lavaretus. The sequence goes on from NW_028161768.1 coordinate 47,802, forward strand.
CAGCCTTGAGTCTTGGGTATAACGCTACAAGCTTGGCACACCTTATTTGGGGAGTTTCTCCCATTCTTCTCTGTCAGGTTGGATGGGGAGCGTTGCTGCACAGCTATTTTCAGGTCTCTCCAGAGATGTAAGATCGGGTTCAAGTCCGGGCTCTGGCTGGGCCACTCAAGGACATTCAGAGACTTGTCCCAAAGCCACTCCTGCGTTGTCTTGGCTGAGTGCTTAGGGTCGTTGTCCTGTTGGAAGGTGAACCTTCACCCCAGTCTGAGGTCCTGAGCGCTCTGGAGCAGGTTTTCATCAAGGATCTCTCTGTACTTTGCTCCGTTCATCTTTTCCTCGATCCTGACTAGTCTCCCAGTCCCTGCTGCCGAAAAACATCCCCACAGCATGATGCTGCCACCACCATGCTTCACCGTAGGGATGGTGCCAGGTTTCCTCCAGACGTGACGCTTGGCATTCAGGCCAAAGAGTTCAATCTTGGTTTCATCAGACCAGAGAATCTTGTTTCTCATGGTCTGAGTCCTTTAGGTGCCTTTCGGCAATCTCAAAGTGGGCTGTCATGTGCCTTTTACTGAGGAGTGGCTTCCGTCTGGCCACTCTACCATAAAGGCCTGATTGGTGGAGTGCTGCAGAGATGGTTGTCCTTCTGGAAGGTTCTCCCATCTCCACAGAGGAACTCTGGAGCTCTGTCAGAGTGACCATCAGGTTCTTGGTCACCTCCCTGACCAAGGCCCTTCTCCCCCGATTGCTCAGTTTGGCTGGGCTGCCAGCTCTAGGAAGAGTCTCTTGGTGGTTCCAAACTTCTTCCATTTAAGAATGATGGAGGCCACGGTGTTCTTGGGGACCTTCAATGCTGCAGAAATGTTTTGGTACCCTTCCCCAGATCTGTGCCTTGACACAATCCTGTCTCTGAACTCTATGGACAATTTCTTGGACCTCATGGCTTGGTTTTTGCTCTGACATGCACTGTCAACTGTGGGAGCTTATATAGACAGGTGTGTGCCTTTACAAATCATGTCCAATCAATTGAATTTACCACAGGTGGACTCCAATCAAGTTGGAGACACATCTCAAGGATGATCAATGGAAACAGGATGCACCTGAGCTCAATTTCGAGTCTCATAGCAAAGGGTCTGAATACTTATGTATATAAGGTATTTCTGTTTTTTATAAATTTGCAACAACAAAAAAATCGACAACCTGTTTTCGCTTTGTCATTATGGGGTATTGTGTGTAGATTGATGAGGAAAAACGTTTATTTAATCAATTTTAGAATAAGGCTGTACTGTAACAAAATGTGGAAAAAGGGAAGGGGTCTGAATACTTTCCGAATGCACTGTATATGAAATTGCCCAATGTTTTAATGTCTGTCGAACAGTTATTCCATTAAATGTGACATATTTAGGCCTTGCTGCTATTATTTTCGATGTGATCGTTTTATCCAGAGACCCTGCTTTTTCAAGGACCCTCTGAAAGTTATCTGAGGCCCCTGGGGGTCCTATAGGCCCACTTTATTATTATTATTATTATTATTATTATTATTATTATTATTATTATTATTATTATTATTATTATTATTATTATTATTATTATTATTATGTGAATCACAACCCTCCGTGTAGCTCAGTTGGTAGAGCATGGCGCTTGCAACGCCAGGGTTGTGGGTTCGTTTCCCACGTGGGCCAGTATGAAAAAAATAATAATGCACTCACTAACTGTAAGTCGCTCTGGATAAGAGCGTCTGCTAAATGACTAAAATGTAAATGGCCTGGACTAGAGGAAGTTGTTTGTATGGCTGAATGGTGCAACATTCTGTGGTCTGTTTCAATACCCAGGAGATAAGATCAAGGTGAAGGTTCAATGTGCACTAGACAAGAACACACAGCCCTGCTTTTGTTTGTCCGAACCAAACTCACCTCTATTTTAAAAAAGGCAGATAAATAAGCTAGTTATGTGCGCACTAGGTTCGTATTGTGCTATGAGTTTTAGACCACAGCAGTTTTAGACCACAGCAGCACTTACTACTTTGGCACTCATTGTCGATAGAAGTTGTTATTCTGCGAAACGGCGGCCACCGAAGGCTTCTCTGTAATTTGAAACCATAGGTCTAAAACACCAGAATAGCAGGTGCACCACCTTGGAAGTCCCCCGGGGGTTAGCAGTGTGGTTACGGTTAGGGGTTTGTTCAAAATAAAAAAATAATTTAAAAAAATAGAAATGGGCGGGGTTTATGACTTTGCATCTGTTCAGCCCCGGGTGGCCTGAACAGATGCCGCGTGTATGTACTAGTCGGAACTAGGAAACTGGCATTTCCGACTTGCTATCTGGTTGAACGCGGCACTTGTATAACTAGCTACAACCAGTTAGCAAGTCGGACATTTCAGAGTTCCGACTAGTACGTGAATGCGGCAAGACAGACCTTTGCGCGCCGCCTGTCTCTACGTAGGTCACAGAGTTTAAACTCTGTACTGTCTTTGACGTCGGTGTCGTTGGCCTGCAAGTGGCTTTAACTGTAAAACATGGCGAGGCTTAGCGAGCATGGGATTCGTCTCAGTTCCGTATGTATTTTTAAAATAAGTTATTTACTGTACAGAAAACGGGTTATAAGCTATTGCATTTGTATTCGTTCTTATAGGCTAGATAGGTTGTTGACGTTTTGTTTTTATTATAAAGGAAAATACTAAATATCGAAGTTGTTTTTTTGCAGATGAGTCCGTCCTTCCTGAATAGTAATTCAACAAGTCATACGTGGCCTTTCAGCGCAGTTGCAGAACTAATAGGTAACAACAGAAAACTTTCATTTTGATACTTTCTGTGTTTTCATTTCCCCTTCTGCTGAAGACAGGAACGTTGCAAATGTTTGTGTGTAAAAACTTACTGGTGGCATGGCTTCCGCGTAATAAAATACAATAGACGCCTTGTCTGGGTCTGTGGTGAGCTCTCTTCATCGACAGTCTGTCATCCACCTGTTAATTTCTCATCGCAATATGTGTCACATATACTTAACTTTAGTTATACTTAAGTTATAAAATGTAAATATAATCAAGTGAAGTGCCATAACTTACAGAGGAGAAAAAGTTCTGCATACAGTAACTTTGACATGACGTCAGGCATGCATAAAATATTTTCATCAACGCAGTAACACCACTTGCAATGTGCGTAAAATATGTTTTATATTCATGTCTGTTTTTTATCTAAATTCGGTAGATATGTTTCAACCAATCAGCGCTGAGAAGGCTCCACTCTGTGCATGATCATTGGTTGGAATAGACCAGTTGGTTCGTGCCGTGTGCATTGTCTGTTGGTCACCTTCAAATTTGTAGTAGCCTGCGATTTGCATACTTGGAATAACCCGAGTGCGGTGCACCCTGGAGACTTGCATTTGGTTAAGCAACGCAGTGCTTGACTTGGGCAGGAAGTCACCGTAGCTGAGTACCAGCATCTCAAATGTTCTACTGCTTGAGCTGGTCGCCTTAGAATATTAGCTCAAAAGTATTGTGGAGCTCCTGCACCTGAATATAAACAGTACCGGCACCCAACATGTGTACCTGCACCTATTTTAGTCAAGCACTGAATATACATACTGGGTGTGTTTTGAGCAAATCAATTTTGTCAAGGGTGTGTTTTGAGCAAATCACTTTTGTCAAGGCGATGGTCACTACCTTCCAAAGTGTGTTGCATTATGGGGATACAAATAGTCTGACTTGTACCTACATGATGACTGCATGGACTTGACAAAAACCATGTGATCAATGGTCATGAAGTTTTGTCTGCAGTCGCCTGCAAATTTCTGCAGTTGCTCTTAACCAACTTCATCCTGCAGCCATCACCTGAATTGTGGGAGGCAATTGTCAACTAATCATTAGGGTGTTTTTGTTTGACCCACACAAACGTGACCAAAGAAGTGACTAAAACAGGAACTAACTTTGCTACGATTCATGTATAGTTGAATGTGATATTTGAGGCTCTCTTTCACCAATTTATAGTACAATGTACACACCTATATTTACTGCTTTTGAGTGTGTGATATGGGGATTGGTGACGTGTTTATTTTGACATTACAAAGAAGCTTTTAGAAACCACAGCAACACTGCCATGTTGCACCGAGCCTTCCTGTTGCAAAACCACATCCTTGTCCGACTTTAGGCTGTCCCAGATGCACCTCCCCCGACTTCACTCGTCCACTCAAAACAAGCCCATTGTGTTGTAACTTTGATTAAAGGCCCAATGCAGCTGTTTTATATCAATATCAAATCATTTCTGGGTAACAATTAAGTACCTTACTGTAACAGATTTCCATTCAAATGGGCAAAAATAGCTTTTTAGCAAAAAACTATTTCTCAAGCAAGAATTTTGCAAGGACTGTCTGGGAGTGGTCTGAGTGGGGAGAGAACTGAACTAACTGTTATTGGCAGAGAGGTTTGGAGCTCTCTTTGTTATTGGTCTATTAACCAATTTACCGCATGGTGATGTTTCAAGTACAGTGAAATGCATTTCTTGCAAACTCAAAACCCAACAATGCAATAATCAATAACAATGTAATACTAGAAGAAGAAAAAAAACACGAGAAATAAGAAGAAATATGAAGAACACAATAAGTAAGTAAGCATACTATATACAGGGTCAGTTCCAATACCATATTTACATGTGCAGGGATACTGGAGTGATGGAGGTAAGGTGACTATGCGACAAGTAGCCTAGCGGTTAAGAGCATTGGGCCAGTAACCGAAAGGTTGCTGGTTCGAATCCCCGAGCCGACTAGGTGAAAAATCTGTTGATGTGCCCTTGAGCAAGGCGCTTAACCCTAATCGCTCCTGTAGGTCGCTCTGGATAAGAGCATCTTCTAAATGTCAAATGTGAATAGGCAACAGGATATAATATAAACAGAGTAGCAGCAGCTTGTATGTGAGTGGGTGTACGTGTGTGTAGAATCAGTATAAATGTATGTGCACAATATGAGTGAGTGTGATTGTGTAGGGCCCTGTGAGTGTGCATAGAGAGTGCAAAAACAAAAGGTCAATAAAGATACAAGGTTAACGCAAGTCTGTGTAGCTATTTTGTTAGCTATTTATCAGTCTTAGCTATTTTGTTAGCTATTTATCAGTCTTATTGCTTGGGATATAAGCTATTCAAGAGCCTGTTGGTGCCAGACTTGATGCACCGGTATCGCTTGCCGTGCAGAAACAAAGAGAATAGTCTATGGTTCGTGTGGTTGGAGTCTTTAATGATTTTCCTGGCCTTCCTACCACACCGCCTGATATAGATGTCTTGGATGGCAGGGAGCTCGGCCCCAGTGATGTACTGGGCTGTCCGCACCACCCTCTGTAGCACCATGCAATCGAGGGCGGTGCTATTGCCATACCAGGCAGTGATGCAGCCAGTCAATATTCTCTCAATGGTACAGCTGTAGAACCTTTTCAGGATTTGAGGGCCCATGCCAAACTTTTTCAACTTCCTGAGGGGGAAGAGGCACTGTCGCGCCTTCTTCACGACTGCGTGTGTGTGTTTGGACCATTTTAAGTCTTTAGTGATTTGGACACCGAGGACTTTGAAGCTCTCGACCTGCCCGTTTCCTGTAGTCTACGATCAGCTCCTTGGTCTTGCTGATGTTGAGGGAGAGGTTGTTGCTCCGGCACCACACTGCCAGGTCACTGACCTCCTCCCTATAGGCTGTCTCATCGTCGCCGGTGATCAGGCCTACCACCATTGTGTTGTCAGCAAAGTTGATGATGGTGTTGCAGTCGTGGGTTACAGCAAATACAGGAGGGGACTAAGCACACACCCCTGTGTTGAGGGTCAGCGTGGCAGAGGTGATGTTGCCTACTCTCACCACCTGGGATCGACCCGTCAAGAAGTCCAGGATCCAGTTGCAGAGGGAGGTGTTCAGACCCAGAGTCCTAAGCTTGGTGACAAGCTTGGAGGGGACAATGGTGTTGAATGCTGAGCTGTAGTCAATGAACAGCATTCTCACATACTGTAGGTATTCCTCTTATCTAGGTGGGTGAGGGCAGTGTGGAAAGCAATTGAGATTGCGTCATCTATGGATCTGTTGGGGCAGTATTCAAATTGGAGTGGGTCTAGGGTGTCTGGGATGATGGAGGTAATGTGTGCCATAACCAGCCTCTCAAAGCACTTCCTGATTACAGAAATGTAGTCATTGTGGCATTAAGCCTTAGAGTTCTTGGGGAAAGGAATGATGGTGGTCATCTTAAAACGTGGGGATTACAGACTGGGACAAGGAGAGGTTGAAAATGACAGTGAATATGCCTGCCAGCTGTTCCACGCATGCTCTGAGAACACGCCCTGGAATACCGCCGGGCCTTGCGGGTGTTGACCTGATTTAAAGACCTTTCTCACGTCTGCCTCGGAGAGTGAGATCACTCAATCCTCTGGGTCGGTGACGGCCCTCACACAATGTTGTTGTCAAAGCGTGCATAAAATGCATTGAGTTCGTCTGGTAAGAGGCATCGTTGGGCAGATCATGGTTGGATCTTCCTTTTTAATCCGTAATGGACTAGCCCCTGCCACATGCGGCGGGCGTTGAAGCCTGTGTAATATGATTCCAGCTTATTCCTATATGTCACCATGGAAAGCCGAAACTCCCACCCATACAAACTTGCTGATTAGAAGGTCCTGTGTAGATTGTATTTTCGACCAGCAACTATCAAGAAATAACACTGATCAAATTTGTTAACACTTTTACAGTGTTAGTTTCATTAGCTGTTGTACAATATGATATAAAACACAGGAAAAATATAATTTTGACTGCACAGGGCCTTTTAAGAATAGAATAGATAGCAGTTCACCTACTTCACACCATCTGATAGGCTATACTATCCAGAAGGGTTTCCTAAACTGGGTCCTGCAACACTTTTACATAATGCACACCCATGCTTCAGGATAAGTTGGTGAACTGATTTTAATAATTACAGTACACCCATGTCTAGACAGCGTTACTGTGAAGCACTGTGTGACTTTTACAACTTGTTCTACAACAGTTTTTCATGTAGAAAGGGCTTTATAGATGCATTTAATGATTGATTGACTGAGTGACTTTGTGCTGTGTAGATAATGCATCAGACCCGGGCGTGACAGCCAGGCAGATCTGGATAGATGTGGTGGAGGAGCAGCAGCAGCTTTGTCTGGCCTTCACTGACAACGGCAGCGGTATGACCCCCAGCAAACTGCACAAGATGCTCAGGTGAGAAACACACACACATATGTACGGTTGGCTACACACACACACACACTGCTGTTTGATCATCCATGTTGCAGCCTCTACACACATACACACACACACACACACACTGCTATGTGAACTGTTATACTGTAATAACCATACATAAACCACAGAGATGAGTTACTAACACATAGCGGTCCATTTTGTCTTTTTTCACACCCTTCTTTTCTCTCACTCACGCCTACTCTCCCTCTCTCTCTCTCTCACATAAACACATGTGAACACACACACAGTCATTCTCTTTCTCCTCACACACATACACACACACACACACACATCCTACACACAAACTATCTTTCTGCACACCAATACAGACACACCTCTCCAACTAACGTTGCAATCTCACCCCACTCTTTCTCTTTGTCTGTTCAGTTTTGGTTTCACAGAGAAAGGTTCTGGTAAGGGCAGCCACCTGGCCATCGGTGTCTATGGAAACGGCTTTAAGTCTGGCTCCATGCGTCTGGGTCGTGACGCTCTGATCTTCACTAAGAACGGAGGCTGTCTGACTGTCGGCATGCTGTCTCAGAGCTACCTACAGGCTATAAAGGCACAGGCTGTCATCGTCCCCATAGTGCCCTTCAACCAACAGACCAATATCCTTACACACACACACAGAGAGAGAGAGAGAGAGAGAGAGAGAGAATGTGTGTATGTGAAAAAGTGTGTGTGTGCGTCCGTGTGCTTGCCTGTGTGTGCATCCTGGTTGCTCTCCTTAACTATGTCTTACAGGTGCTGGTAGTGACTGAGGACTCTGAGGCCAGTCTGAATGCCATCCTGACCCACTCTCTGATCCACACCCAGCAGGAGCTGCTGAAGCACTTTGACTCCATCCTCTCCAAGAAGGGCACCAAGATCCTCATCTGGAACATACGCAGGTCAGGATGCACACACCCATGTAACAGGTGTGAAATGGCTAGATAGTTAGCGGTGCGCGCTAGTAGCGTTTCCATCGGTGACATCACTCGCTCTGAGACCTTGGAGTAGTTGTTTCCCTTGCAGCTTTTGTGGAGCAATGGGTAATGATGCTCTGAGGGTGACCGCTCCAAGCCCAGGTTAGGGCGAGAAGAGGGGCGGAAGCAAAACTGTTACACACACATTCTGCTTATTTTTTTGTAATGACACAGTATTGGGTATCATCTCTGAAAGCAGAAGGGATCAGTAATTAAAGATGAATTGCAGATAAGTATTTTATCATTCTATGAAGAAGGAAGCTGACATGAGTAATGAGTTCTACAATATCACATACAGGAACAAAGATGGTAAGCCGGAGCTGGATTTTGAGACAGATGAGTTTGACATCCGGATGCCAGAGATCCACTCAGAGGAGACCAAGACTAGAGGCAAGAAGAAGAGCTTCCCTGGACCGCAGAGGACTGACCACACTATCCCAGAGATGGACTATTCCCTGAGAGTGAGTGATACAAAAAAAAAGATTAGTGGATGGAGTTAGGTGTTACAATGAGTGAGTGATGAGAGACAGGTTAGGATGGTTAAGAGAAAGTAAATTGTCAACTTTTCAGTCACTTTGCAACTCTATTCACCAGAAGATTGTGACCTTGAATGTAGCATAGCCATACAGGGTGATAAAGGAAGGTGAGAAGGTTTGATGGTTTGAATAGGATTCTGAACAGGAAGTCCCCTCCTCACACGTCTATAAAGTATCATTCATTCACACCTTTTCTTTCTGTCACACTCTCTCACTTTCCACACAGGCCTACCTCAGCATCTTGTACCTGAAGCCTCGGACTCAGATCATCCTGCGACAGAAGAAGGTTCAGACCAAGCTGGTTGCCAAGAGCCTGTCGCAGATCGAGAACGACGTTTATAAACCCCAATTCAATGTATCCTTCTGTAGCACTAGAATCTGTTTGTCCAATCATTTCTATCCCAAAACGAATCTTGTGTTTATCAAAGTCTTATGTAAGTAATAGAACCTAACCTCAACCTTAAGCTAACTTAACTTACATATCGACGATGCGAAGTACTGTGGTCACTTGTACAGGCTTCAGTCTCGGTGTATGCCCAGAAAACGTAACTTAACCTTAACCATTTCAATCAGAAAGACAGGGTTAAGGTCACCTTTGGGTTCAACCGTAAAAACAAAGACCACTATGGTATCATGATGTACCACAAGAACCGCCTCATCAAGTCCTATGAGAAAGTTGGCTACCAGATCAAGGTACAGATTAATTAAAGACTGTAATGTTGAGTTTATCTGTCAACAGCTGGGGCCACAAACACATATTGCATGAGGGTTTGGTGTGATAGTTATAGACAATACTGTGCTCTCTCTCTTCAATCCTCTCCCTCTAAATCTCTCACTCCTATATTTACCGCACTCTCTCTCCACCTCTCCCTCTACTTTTCCTTTACCTCTATTTCTCTCTCTTCTTCTTTTTTCTTCCTCTCCCTGTTTCAGTCGTCAGGTCAGAGGGCAGGGGTCGGGGTTATTGGGGTCATTGAGTGCAACTTCCTGAAGCCGGCTCACAACAAGCAAGACTTTGAATACACCAAAGAGTACAGGTACAGCACACACTTATACACATAAATTAATCTGTATTATCATGAATCAGATGAGCAGATTATCAGGTTTACATGCTATTTTTAGTTCTGGATGGGAACCTCCTCGCTGTATTTGTGTGGTTTGAAACACAGGCTGACCCTGTCTTCCCTGGGGCTGAAGCTCAACGACTACTGGAATGAGATGATGGAGAAAAGGGCGAGAGAACGAGAGTTCCTGGCAGCGGAGAAGAGGAATGAGGAGGAAGATTCGGATGAGGAGGAGGAGGAAGTGGAGGAGTGAGTTTTTATGTTTGTCTTTAGGTTGACTTATGTTGGATGATTAATGGTACAGAGTGTCAAAACTTTCCATGACATCACAGTGCGAGTACTGGGCTAACATGGATGGCTCGTGGTGAAGTAAGAGGAAATGAAAAGTGTGTGTTTAACTTGTGTGCCTATAACAAAATGTGCCGTGTGTGTGCATGTGTTTGTACATGTGTGTAGGAGTCCAGTGTGGCTGCAGTGTGAGGACTGTCTGAAGTGGAGGCGTGTCCCAGAAGGGCATTACAGCTCTACTCCAGAACACTGGAACTGCAGCCAGAACCCCAACACCATGCT